>NW_027397093.1:15287676-15390246 GCF_003265705.2 Callorhinus ursinus | reverse complement strand
ATACACACACATACACATACATTCACATACCTGCAGCTGTCCTTCTACATCTCAGGGAACGACCACTCCATCTCTCCAGTTGCTTAGGCCAATGGCCTTGGAGCCAGACTTGACTGCTCTAGGAATGCACCCGGCCTCTGCACTTGCTATTTCCTCCGCCTGGAGGGCTCGGCCCTCAGATGTCAGCATGGCTGGCTCTCAGTTTCATCTGGTCAAATGTCGCCTGCTTGGTGAGAGGTCCTTGGCCACCCTCGATAAAATGGCTATCTCCTTCCTTAATTCTCTGCCCCCTGCCCGGCTTTGTCTTTCTCCCAGCCCTTATCACTAGGGAACTGCTCTGTGCGTATTGGCCTTGTTTATTTCCTGTCTCTGATTGGAGTGAATGCTCCGTGAAGGTGGGGATGTTTGTGTGTTTTGTTCACTGCATTTCTTAGTTTGGGTTCTCCTGAAAGCTGAACCGGAGACAAATCCCTCATACAGGTAATTTATTTGGGACCAGGAGTGAGGAACAAGGGAAAAAGATAAGGAACAAGAGAAAGCTAATACAGGAATGTGTTATTGCATCTCACCGCAGTGGGGTTGGCTTGCTCCCTGAGACCCCATCAAAAGGCCTGGGAATGATCTCTCCACCCCAGGATGAAAGCAGGAAACATTTCTCCATCAGCTCCCAATATTCAAGAGTGGCCCTGCAGGGACTAACTCCCCTGCACGTTAGATTCTGCATCCTTGAGTTCCAAGCAGGCCTTTCAGACCCTTGACCCCAGAGGAGCCCCAGGGCAGGCTGGAAGTAAGGCAGTCCTGAGCGGAATGCAGCAGAGAGGTGTCTGGACCCCACTGTATTCCCAGGACGCAGCCCAGTGCCTGATACACAGCAGCAGCTCAGAGTGGTTGAATGAGGGGAAAGGATGAGCTGGAGAGATATACACTCCGCGAGGAGATAAACCCCAGGCAGCCGCTGCTCCCACACATTGTGTCAACCTGAAGGAAACCAAGACCAGACGAGTAAGTTGTATGCCAAGAGGCTTTGCCAGTAACCGCAGAGCTTGACTCCTTCCAGGCCCCTGCTCTGCCTACCACCCTCTTGGGGCCTGGGAAGAGCTCATAAACAATATGGGGTCGCTGTCTCTGGCACCGACTCCTGGCTCCCCACAGTCTGTGAGCTCCTCAAGGGAGCCAGATTTGCAGCCCTGAGAGCCCAGAAACACAGAAGGCACAAGTCTTCTGGCATGGCTGCATATTGCCACTAGGTGGCGCCGCCGGCCGCGGCTTGGAGCCCAGCACTCAAACCCCCTCCTCCGTTCCACGCCTCAGAGCCTGGGCCGCTCCCCCGGCGGGGGTGCTGGGGCAGCAGCTGGAGTGTGCCTCCCATCCGGTCTCAAGGAGTGAGCCGCAGGGTGAGCGAGCCTAAAAGACCATAAGTGCCTGCATAGAGTAGGCGCTCAATAAATGGCCGTTAAAGGAGTGACCATTTTGTGAGGTTGGCATAGAGGAGATTTTCCAACCCTACTTTGTAGACTTGGAAGCTGAGGCCTGATGCGAACACTAGTAACTGGTTATCGTTGTCCACCGTGCTGAGTGTATCTCATTCTTCGTCCTGTTTGGCTGACACAGCAATGAGGCGGGTGCTTCATTATTCCCGATTCGCTGGTGAGGACACTAGGGCTCCGAGAGGCCAGTTTAGCGGAATGAAGGAAGGAGCTGGGGTTTGAAGCGCTCTGCCTGCGTCTGAGCAGGGTCACCTGTTGGTTCCAGTGCCTCCGCCTCCCGCAGCCCAAACAGGACCCCAGGCGAAGAACCACCCCCCTGCTCAGGCAGCACAGCCTGCAACCTCCAGAGGGAAGCCTCCACCTTTAGATGGCCATAGAAGGGCCTGAAATGAGCCTGGGGAGGGTGGTAGGGACTTAACTGTCAGAATGAGCCAGTGCAGGCACCTGGGCTCCGGAGGGCAACTTCTTCGTCTGGGAAAGGAGTATAATCACTCCTACCTGGCCAGGTCACTGTGGGGTGACACGAGACCATGTGTGTAGAGTTGTTGCCCTGTGCGGGCTCGGCACCCCACCCCCCAGCCCTTGCCCCTTGCACTGAGCAGGCCATGCTAACAAGCGACAGTAATAACATAGTGGTCAGAGGGTGTTACCTATTTTACTGATTTAGTTTGCTATTTGCGGTCTCTTCCACTGGCAGACAGGGTTTTGCTCTGCTCCATGCGCAGCTATCTCCCCCGGTGCTTAGCCAAAGGGTGCCTCGTGCACGGTGGGTGCTCATCAGCACGTGCAGACTGAGGGAACGGAAATGGCCAGGAACATACGGCACCTGTCCTGGGCAAGCCCTAGGACCCAGAGGGCCCTGGGCATTCCATACATGAGCCCCAGAGGGCCAAGGGCTGTCTGCCTGGTCAAATCTGTGTCCCTCTTAGGGCTTCTCTCTCCTCTCCCGAGGGAACATCCAAGGGTTTCTAGATGTGATGGCTCAGGGAGTAGCTGTGCCAGATGTAAGGATGCTCTTTAATCCCACCCGCCTCCCCTGCAGATGGCTGCCCTGTCCCCTCCCAATCCCTGCAACCCTGTCCTTTCTTCCATCTCCAAAGCAAATGTGTCATGGCTGTCTCTCCCTTTTCCAATACCTACTGAAAAACCTGGGCGGCTACAAATAAAAACAGATCTGTGTCAACTTAAGAAACTGAGCCTGTGCCAGGGGCAGATCTTGTAGCAGCTTCTAGCAAGGATCCAGACTAAGACGCCATTCGTGAGGGACTTGGGGCGGGGGGAGGGCTGGGCCACCTGGCTGGGGTTTTATGACTGGCTTAGCTGTCCTCCTGATGCTGACCTGGGCAATGTTGGGGAGTCTCCAGAGCAGGACCTCCAGTAGAGGTCCCTTCAGACCCATTTGGACCCTGTGGCAGCAAAAGTGGGTCTCAGAACCAACTTCAATGGGAAGACCTGCCCAGTCAGAGAGTAGGCAGTGGGAACAGAAGACCCATCTCATCCAAAGGCTCATAGTTGACGTTGCCTGGAGGATTAGCACAAGGTCTCACACGCAGAAGGAGAACCAGCATGTGGAGAATACTGGCCAAGGCTTGGCTGGGTACCACATACCCCAACATCTCCCACCTTAGATTTGTGAGGAAGATTCCTTCAGGGTCTGAGGGTCCCACGTGGAAGCTGGGGCAATCCACGCATTTGACAAAGGACGGGGAAAGAACTCTTCATTAGAGGAGGAGTCCTCAGGAGAAAAACATGGGCCCATGGAAAAAGGTGCAGCAAAGGGGAAAGGAGGACCAGAGGGCTTGGGCTGCGTCGTATAATCACCGTCACTCCAGGGCCTCACGGACACAGAGCAGGTGCTCAATGAAGACGACAAATGAGTACGTAACCCAGAGAATAATCTTCCTCAGCAAGAGATTTTACCGGCAAAATTAGAATATTTGTACTTCAGGCTCTATAAGGTGCAAGAGAATACTGCTTCTATGAAGTAAGGGCAATTTACCGTGATGAACAGAAATACGGCGGCTGGCTTAAATTTGCACTGGATGCAATAGGGAGTCGAAAGGAAAGTGTAAAATTCCAATGAAAGATACAAAGGACCAGATGGAGAAACATTTCCAGGATGCAAAGGAAAAGCCTAAGGACAGAGCAGTACTGAGAACAGACAAGGACGAAGGCCATAGGACGCTCACCTGAGTGACAGGCATTCTCTGCCTTCCGCCAGACACGCACGCATGCGCACACACGGAGGGGCGGGAGGAGGGAATATAGGAAACAGGCAATAAAGTTATAAAAGCAGTGAACTCTTGATTGAAAAAAGAGAAAATCCAGTCGAGTTAAAAATGTGTAAGCCTTGTGGCAATTTTTCCTAACTTTCCTCAATGCTTATAGAGAGAGTGATAATATTTATGAGTTCCCTGAGTAAAGGGTAAAGGCACCAGGCCCTAGACTTCAGACACCAGAATCTCAACTCCCTGTGCACCGCCCCTCCACTCCCCCAGGGGCACATAGGTGCCCTGGGAGTGGTTACCAGGACGTCCCTTGCAACACTGTAATTGTGAAAAATGGGGAAACTCCTAAGTGGTACCCAAAGAGAGCGAGAAGACACCTGATGATACGTTCCTGCGGTGGAATATCACACAGCGCTTAAAATTAGGGAAACATCTGGGTGGCTCAGTTGGTTGAGCGACTGCCGTCGGCTCAGGTCATGATCCTGGAGTCCCGGGTTCGAGTCCCGCATCGGGCTCCCTTCTCAGCAGGGAGTCTGCTTCTCCCTCTGACCCTCTTCCCTCTCGTGCTCTCTGTCTCTCTCATTCTCTCTCTCTCAAATAAATAAATAAAATCCTTAAAAAATAAATTAAGGAACCAGAGGTCATGTACCAGAGCTCAGGAGGGCTTCTTCTTTTGATAGTTCAGTGTTAGGAGATTTAGTCACAGTGTGTCAATACAACAATTTCAACACCCATTTCTAAAAGAGAAACTCCTAAAAAATAAAATAAAATAAAAGAGAAACTCCTCCCTCATGAATAACATAAAACGGTGTAAACCTTTATGTGCTGAACTATATAGCAGTTCAATAAGCAGAGTAAAGACTTCTAGAAATACAAACAGAGCTGAAAAACAAGGAACCGAAAAAACCCCACAGTCATGCTGATGATCTAAATACAAAGCTTTCGGAATTTGACAATTCAGTAGATGAAACTATGCAAGCGAGTGGAGGATCTGAATAATTAAAAAAACAAGACCATACTTAAATGCATCTTGTATACATAAATGCATCCTATATGTACATATATATGCATCTGGCATTGTTTTGTCTCATGTAAAACTATATGATACATTAACAAAAATGTATTCTTTACTTGGTCACAAAGATAATAAATTTCAAACAGATTTTATAGGCCATATTCACTTAATCTTAATTCATTGAGATGATAATTAGATGATGAAAAGATTATTTTAAAAAAATTTTTTAAAGTTTTTTTTTAAAGTAATCTCCATACCCAATGTGGGGCTCGAACTCATGACCCCAAGACCAAGAGTTACACACTCTACTGACTCAGCCAGCCAGGGGCCCTAATGATGCAAAGATTATTTTTAAAAAAGATTGTAACCAATCGAACAAAGAACAAACACTTTTTAAATAACCATTGTGTCAGAGAGGAAATCAAAACTGAATTGTTAAATTATTAACAAATTATAAAAAACTTACCAGATACATCCAAAACTCTTCACAAGAGAAAATAGACAACATTTTTGTTTTTCAGAATAAATGACTTAACCAAGATAAATAACAATGAAAGAAAGAAAATAGAAAGAAAGTATAGGGAATTTCTAAAAAGTAAAAATTGAAATAAATAAGTAAAAAAATACTAAAAAATTAATAAAATGAAACTTTAGCTTTTATAAAAGATAAAAAAGCTAACTTCTGACAAGCCTGAATCAGACCGGGGGAGCGTAGAGGAGAAGCTAAAATGCATAATATTAGGAGCAATAAACATGATGTAACCACACATATGAAGGAAATGAAAAGAATTGTAAATGAATATGATACACAACTAAATGGCAATAAATTTGAAGAACTGGAGAAATGCATAATTTTTTAGAAGATAAATGACCCAAATGCATCCCCTCCCCAAAACTGAGTAGACCCACAACAATATGCAAGATTAAAAGGTTGGGGCATCTGGCTGGCTCAGTCAGAGGAGCATGTGACTTGTGATCTCGGGGTCATGAGTTCGAGCCCCACGTTGGGTGTAGAAATTACTTAAATAAATGAATATTTTTTTTAAAAAGATAATTAAGATCTATGGCTTAGGACAACTCAATAATAAAAAGATAAATAACCCAATTTAAAAACAGCCAAAGAGGGGCGCCTGGGTATCTCAGTTGGTTAAGTGACTGCCTTCCGCTCAGGTCATGATCCCAGGGTCCTGGGATCGAGCCCCACATTGGGCTCCCTGCTCAGCGGGAAGCCTGCTTCTCCCTCTTCCACTCCCCCTGCTTGTGTTCCCCCTCTCGCTGTCTCTCTCTCTCTCTGTCAATTAAATAAATAAAATCTTTAAAAAAAAATAAAAACAGCCAAAGAATCTGAATAGACATTTCTCCAAGGAAGATTTGCAAATGGCCAAAGAGCATTTAAAAAGATGCTCAGTGTCATTAGCCATCAAAGAAGGGCAAATCAAAATGGCAATGAGATGTCCCTTCACACCCACTAGAATGGCTAGAATCAAAAAGCCAGATGATAACATTTGTTGGTGAGAATACGGAGAAATTGGAAACTTTATGCCCCTTGGTGGGATTGTAAAATGCTGCAGCCACTTTGGAAAATAGTTTGGCAGCTCCTCACATGATTAAATATAGAGTTACCGTAAGACCCAGCAATGCTACTCCTGTGTATGTACCCAAAAGAAATGAAAACATATGTCCACACAGAAATTTGTATATGAATGTTTACTGCAGCATTATTCATAATAGCCAACAGGTGGAAACAACCCAAATGTCTATCGATGGAATATCCATGCAGTGGAATGTTATCTGGCCATAAAGCATAATGAAATTCTGATACAGTCCACAATATGGATAAACCTTTAAAGCATTACATTAAATGAAAGAAGCCAGTCCCAGAAGACCATATAATTATGTGATTTGATTAATATGGAATCCAGAATAGGAAAATCTATAGAGACAGAAAGTAGATTAGAAGTTGCTGATAATTAGGGGTGACGGAAGAGGAATTAGGGGGGTGATAACTACAGATAGGAGGTTTCTTCTTGAGACGACAAAAATGTTTTAAATTGATTGCGATGGTGGTTGCACATATCTGTGAATGTATGGAGAACAACCGAATTGTGCACTTTAAACGGGTGACTCATAGTATGTGAATTACATCTGAACAAAGCTGCTAAAAGATGTATGACTCAAGAATGCATTAGGTCTAGATACTTTTAGTTAGTTACAGTGTTAATAAGGCAATACTACCTGCTGTAACCTCCCTCCTTAAATCTCAGGGCCTTAACACAATAAAAGTTTATTTCCGACTCATATAAAGATCCAAACAGATGTTCCTCATTGGCGGGTGGCTGATTCCCACTGGTGCTTTAAGGTCTCCTGTTCCTTCCACCATCTACAACAGATCACGGGGGCAGGGAACATATGCAAAGATATTTTAAACCATTTTCAGTAATCATATTGGTGTGGTAACAATAGCGCTGCTATTCTGATACTGTTGTACATGCAGAGTGTGGTACAGCAAACCTTTATTGGCTATTCGAATCCTTTGTTTCCTGAGTGTTGGGAACTAGGAATCTTGATATGGAAAAAGGAGACACTGGTATAGTACAGTAGAGGTTAAATAACGACCCTGTGATATTGGATTTGAATCGGGAAATCCAGTATGAAAGTGTTGACGTATTATATCTTAAAATATTTATGTATTTTTAATTTACATTTTCTATCTCTCTCCACTGAAAACATCTAGGAACAATGACCAACCCAGCAGCAGTGAGTATTCCTAGGACCCAGATTACAGTCTTTCCCACTTCCCATGAAAGGAAATCAGGGTTTTTGAGAAACAGAAGATCCCTAGTTTGGGACAGGAAACATCTAAGATGAATCTGGAACATCTTGTTATACTTGATAGAGAGAAATTTATCAAACTACTAAGGTTACATCAAATGGACCCAGGAGCCAACTAAAAGAGGCCTCCCCTGGCCCAAATGGGACAATTTGAGCTTCAAAGACAATAATAATGATAATGGATTGAAATCTATCAGATGTTTGACTCATGAGTTCATAATGATACTGAAAGGAAAAAATCCCCACAATATTAGTGGGTTTCTTGTGAAGGATGACAGAAAAGCGATTTATTGTCTTAAAACCTGATAAATAAATGGAAATCATCAAGCATTTATATTGATTTTCTTATATGACTGGTACCATGGACTAACCAAATAAGAAGTGAAAGGAGCTATTGCTTTTTAAACTTATTCCAGCTGAGAAGACAGAATACCTGGTGTGATTTAAAGGCTTCTACCCACCTCCTCCCCCCGAAACATTTTCCCCATTAGCCTACCCAGTGTCTGAAATGCCTCCCTCAGAAACCAGCCCTGGACCCAAAGCACCAGAGTGAGCAAATGCCGCACAGGACCCGTCGGCTAGAGATACTCAGGAGAGAAAGTCTTGAGCCTATGTGGGTATGGGGGCCTGGGGTCAGTAAGGGAGATATGGGAGGCTCAGGGCATCATGGTCACCAATGAGGGTGGCAGTGATCTTGAAACCAACCACCACACCCCTTTGGAAGAAGGTAACTCCAGCTGTATGGCCTCTAGCAGCCAGCGAGGCATCAACTCTCCGACCAAACCCATATCATGAACCATCTTCCCCAGGGCGCCTGTCCTGATTTTGCATTTCTCCTCTTTTGGTCTCTCGCCCGTGTCCCAAAGAGCAGGGTGTAGAAGACAGCCTTAAGGATTCTAGAGCAAGTGGCAATGAACCAACACCTTCAGCGCTTACTGTGAGCCAGATATAGTTCTTAGCACATTACCTGCTTAACTCTGCTTTGGTTATTTTCTGCTGTGTCACAACCCATCTGAAAATTTAGTGGCTTAATTATCCCTCAGAGTTCCATGGGATGACTAGGTTCAGCTGGACAGTTCTTCTGCATGTCTTCCTTGGAGTGTCTCATGCAGGTGCAGTCAAGTAACAGCTGGGCCTGAGGTCATTTGGAGGTTCCACGGCAATTCTCGAATGTTGGCATGGCTGGTCCCCGCTCCTTCTCCATGTAGTCTCAGGACTCTTCCTCAATGACGTGTTCTGGTGGGTTCCCCCTCCAGCAGGAGAGCTAAACCTCTTCTATGGCAGCTCAAGGCACGAGATGCTAGTCATCTTGAAGACGAGGCTCAGAACTGGCACAGAAACACTCCTCCCACCTTCTATTAGTCCCAGGCCAGCCCGGGTTCAATGTTGGAGGAGACTACCTAGAACCATCACTCATTGGCGGCTGTCTTGGGAGACCAGCTACCACCAGCTTATTAGATCCTCCAACAAGCCCTTTGAGATAATAGTTATTATTAGCCCCACTTCACAGACGAGGAGACTGTGACATAGAGAAAGGGAAAATAAATTGCCCAAGCCACAGTTAGCAAGTGTCAGAGCTGGGATCTTCAATGAGGCGATCTGACTCCAGATAACTTCCGTGGTCATTGCCCAGAGAGGGAAGTCTTGGAAAGTTTCACTAGACCCCTAAGCAGGCATCTTTCAAGAGAACAAGTGGGGTGGGCAGAGCAGGAACACTCCAGCATTGCAGACGGTGAGAAACACCAGAGCACATTCCTGGCTCTGCAGGTGGCGGAGGAATAGGATGTAAGGAAGGGGCACAGTGCCGGGGCTGGAGCAGTTAGCAGGGCTAGGTCAGACCTTGGAATCTGCACTTGACGGTGATGCGAACTACAGATGACTTGTGAAGCAGGAGGGTGATGGGTGAGGTCTCCACTCTTGCCCACCCCTCCAGCAGCTGTGAGGAGATGGATCAAGGGCAGCAAGGACCCAATTAGGGAGCATAGTAGTTTGCCAGGCTGATGTGACAAAGCACCAAATATGGGGGGGCCTTAGAACCACAGACGTGTGTCTCACAATTCCGGAGGCTAGAGGTCCGAGATTCAGGCGTGGGCAGGCCAGGCTCCCCCCACAGGCACTAGGGGAGGATGTGTTCCTGGCCTCTCTCCCTGCTAGTAGCTCCTGGCCTGTGGCATGAACTCTCATCTTCACGTGGTGTTTTCCCTGTGTGCTTGTCCTGTTTATAGGGACACTAGTCATGTTGCATTAGGGGCCCACCCTGCTCCAGTAGGACCTCATCTTCGCTAATTACATCTGCAGTGACCTTATTTCCAAATTAGGACATATTTTGCGATACTTGGATTAGGACTTCAACATACGAATTTTGGGCGGTCACCATTTCGCCCATCACAGGAAGCTCTGGCAGTAGTCCCGACATGATCTCGTGAAACGGAGGGTGGGGCTTCTGGGAGTGGGGGAAGGAAATGTCGATGCCACCCCAAATCGAGTTTGCTTTGTAAATAGTAAGCTTAGGGGACACCTGGCTGGCTCAATTGTAGAGCATGAGACCCTTGATCTAGGGGTCATGGGTTCAAGCCCCACACTGGGGGTAGAGATTACTTAATTAAAATCTTTAAAAAAATAAACAGTAAGCTTAAAAATGGGACAGATGCAGGTTTGAAACCCTTCTCTGCCATTTTCTCTGCCTTCTCCTTGAGCTGTGCAATTTTGAGCAAGTACTCACACAGTACGGACCTCAGTTTCCACACTTGGATAGTGCTGGTAAGGGTGGGGTTTATCTTTCTTCCTTTGGGGGAACAGGTTACAGATTCATAAGACTGCCTTTCCGTCTTATTTCCCCCATTTTTTTCACTTTGTCCACAAACTCTTGGGGAAGGACTGGCAGATGCCTGGGTACATCATGAGCCATTTTCCCCTGCTCTGTTTCCAACTAGGAGCCCTGAGGGTGAGGAGTGTGCACCGTCCAGCTGAGGTTAGGTGGCACCACCATGGCTTTTGGATTGGTCAGCTCTGCTAGATGTAGCAGTCTCCCAAGGGAGGTCACCGTGTCTACCCTTCTGCCCCAGCACCTGCCCTGCGCACTTTCTCAGTCTGGCTTACAAGTGCCCTAACGTCTTAGCACTTAGGGCATTTTCTCTCTCAGGGAAGTCCTGCCCCCTCCCAAGTGCCCACACTCAGGGGTGGGGAATACTCGGAAAATCAAATACCTCCAGTGCTTACTTGCTGCTGGTGGGTGGTGGTGACCTCAGAACCTCAAACTCTAGTCCCCCAAGCCCTTGGCCTGTCAGGGCTACTCCCGGGAGCGGCTGGGCACACTGGTCAGTGTGGAGGCACAGGGGGGCATTGTCAGGGAAGCAGCCAGCTGCCCCACTGGGAGGCAGGGAGGCCTGAATAGCTTCACAGCTCAGGCCAGCCTCGCTGAATGGGGGCCAGCCCCTCCCTGGCGGTGGCCCGAATAGATGACATTTTCATTGCAAACTAACAAGGGGAGAAATCCAATTACCTTACAAAGGGGCTCCTGAAGGGGCCTCACAGCCTAGGGAGAGAAGCGGAGGGGGAAATCTCAGGAGAGGGCAGGAGTGTGTGTGTGTGTGTGTGTGTGTGTGTGTGTGAGAGAGAGAGAGAGAGAGAGAGAGAGAGAGAGAGAGTAGGGAGGCTCCCAACCAAGCCAGGAAGAAACAAAGCCCTCGGCCCTAGGAGGTCTGGGGGATAGGCAAGCAGGCAGGAAGGTGGAACTGCAGGCTTTTAATTCATTCCAGTTGGCCAGAGCATCTGCCTGGGAAGCTCCAGGTCCCTGGAGTCTCTGGGCAGCCAGGCCTCCATTTTGGAGCCACGTGGGTGGTGCAGGAGCCGCCCCAGCTCCTTCCAGGCAACCCCCGCCTCTCTGAACCCCACTCTCCACCCAACAGACCAGAGTCTCCCAGACCTGAGTTATCTGGTACCCACTGCACACTTTTTGCCTTCATCACATCCACCTAAACTATTAATCCTTTTTCTTTAAACTTATCTATTTTTAAAAAGATTTTACTTATTTATTTTAGAGAGAGGGAGGGAGGGAGCCAGCGGGAGATGGAGAGAGGATCTTAAGCAGGCTCCACGCTGAGCCGGGGACTCGATCTCCGGACCCCAAGATCATGACCCTAACCGAAATCAAGAGTTGGACGCTTAACTGACTGAGCCACGCAGGCACCCCTCTTTAATCTTATTTAAAGTGTATTACTGAAGCTTAGTGTTTAAGAGGAAAGGTTTATATCCTAACTGCAAATAGACAAAGTAGAAGTTAATTCTAATAACAAATGTAATTCAAACACCACAATGTTGTTAAACCTCAGCTAGTTAGTGGGGCGGCCAAGGGCTTTGGAGCTGGAAGCCCGAGGCTCTCTGGAGGTGGGTGTTAGCCAGTGTCTGCAACAAACCTAGACCTATCCTGGGCCGAATCCCAAATCCCAGAGGATCAAGAGGATTAAAAATGAACACCTTCTGGGGCGCCTGGGTGGCTCAGTCGGTTAAGCGGCTGCCTTCGGCTCAGGTCATGATCTCAGGGTCCTGGGATCGAGCCCCGCATCGGGCTCCCTGCTCGGCGGGAAGCCTGCTTCTCCCTCTCCCACTCCCCCTGCTTGTGTTCCCTCTCTCGCCGTGTCTCTCTCTGTCAAATAAATAAAAATCTTAAAAAACAAAAAACAAAAAAATGAGCACCTTCCTCCCCCCTCCGTTTCCACAGTGACACAAGCACGACTGTGCCTCGAGGCCCTCCCAGCCCCGGCCCTGGGGCAGTGGCTGTGGTGGTTTCAGCCTGGCTGCCCTTAACCTCGGTTTGCCCCACTGCTGAGTGGGAAATAGGGGCAAAGTGGGGACCTACTGCATTTTTGCATGGAACTGCTGCTTTCTGTGCTCACTGGGGTCCCAGAAGGTGTGAGAAGCCTGGGGGTTGTGGGGGAGGATGTTGGTCCCAGGGCAGTCAGAAAGTCCTGTCTTCCCCTCTCCCTCTCTTTTGGACTTGAGAGAAAGGAAAGCAGACCCTCTTCTGGAAGAAAGGAGCATTTGCTTCCTCCAGCCCTGCCACAGCAAATCAGCTTGCAAAAGCTGGCCAGCCTCCAGCCACACTGTGTGCCCCTTTGCGGCTCCCTCCCTGTCCACTTTCCCCCCATTCCCAGCTAATTGAACTCTCTTTCCCAGAACACGTGGATGGGAGTCTCCTGAGGCACAGAGACCTGGAGGTGTGGAGGGATCAGGATGTTCTAGGTGTCTTTGCCCATGCCCTCACCAAACCAGAAACACTGCTTGCTTCTCCTAACCCATGGGGGCATTTTGGAGAGCCTCGGCCCCAAAAGAGTGCACAAAAAAAGAACAGGACAATACACCTCCACCCCGGGATGGAGTGGATGGTGCAGGACAGAGGGGGCTGGATTTCTGCAAACTGGGAAGGACGGGGGAGGGGGCAGCACACGCTAGGGGCGTGGCTCATAATAAGCCCCGCCTACTGACCACTGACCAATCAGGGACCACACTGGGCTTTGGGGACTTCTGGCTCTTTCCTGCTACTCCAGGCCATCTTTACCTTCAGAATCGTGGGCCTGCGGGGACTTGCAAGATATAAGTTTGAATGAGAGACCCAGGGACACCCCAAATCATCCGGGGGCTCTCCTGTCGGTCGGATGTTTGGGGAGCGAGGCAGAGAGGGAGGTCCAAGGTGGCGGTAGTCTGCACAGGCTGAAGCAGGCAAGGAAGCTTTGAGAAGGTGAAAAGAGAATAATCCTCATCAATAAAGCAGGAGCCAGCATTTCCTAAGCATTTACTCAGCATGTGCCAGGCACTTCGGAGGGCCCAGCTCCTTTACCCTTCCCTGCTCTAGGCGGTAGTTGAGGCGGGTGACTGGCTCTAGAACACCAGCTAGTCAGGACAGAGCTTGCCCTGTATTTCCTTGCCATCTACCCATTTCCAGTCCCTATTCTTCACCTCCTTGTGGCATTCAATCCTGTTGAAAGCCTTGCCTTCTTATACTCATCTTTCATGGCTCCAGGACACCACTGTGTCCTTGGCCTCCTCCCACTGCTCTGGGCATGCTGTGTGCATCTTCCTCTGGGCCCTGCCCAGGCCTCTGCTGTCAGGGTTGTGTATATGTGTGTGTGCGTGTGCGCACGTGTCTGTGTATTTGATACATAGTGTCTCTAGACTACAGGTGCCTTCTGGAGTGATGTAATTGTGCAGTGTTGGTCCCATGCATTGAATGTGCCTCGGGTTCATTCCTTGGGCTTCTCACCTATAACCGGTCTCATTGTTTTAATATTATCTCTTCCCTGACAACCTCCAAACTTATTTCCATCCCTGACAAATCTCATGGCCTCTAGGACTAATCCACGTGGCTGTCTCAACTCAAAAATACCAGAGACCATCCACAGAACTCATGTTCCCTCCACACTGTCTTCTCACCATGAAACTTTCTGTCCCAAGATCCCAAAATGGAAACTCCTGGGTCTCCATTGATCGACCTCTGCCCTGACACCTCTGATCCCCCTCTCTGACCCAGACCTACCCCCAGCCCATTGTCTTACTACCCCAACATCCAGTCACCAGGGTGGATCTGCATCTTGAATCTCTCTGGTACCAGCACCACATTCCTGACGTGTCCATCATTTCACACCTAACTGAGGCAGTCCCCTAGCAAGTGTCACTGCTTGGTCATTCTGCAAAAAGAGCCCTCTAACCCAAATTTTACCATAGAAATCTCCCTACTAGAGAGAAGATGGTACTAGAAGCAGAGGCTGGAGTGATGTGGAGGCCACAGATCAAGGAATGGGGGCAGCCTCTAGAAGCTGGAAAAACCAAGGAAACCCCTAGAGCTTCCATAAGGAACACAGTCCTGCCAACACATTTTGGGCTCCTGACTTCCAGAACAAGGTGGACCTGTCTTTCTAGGAAAAGCTGAGCCCACCACTTCCTTCCAAGAAGGTTCTCTGAGAAGACTCAAGCTCCTGCAGGACAAGCTGATGTCACATTACTGATTCAAGGGCACTGACGTTAGGTGGGTGATGTGAACACATGGGGACAGGGATGGGGACGGTGCCAGTCAGAGGTCCCAGCATCAGTCCTGCGGCTCCAAACAATCACCGAGGCAGAGACTGGGCTGGAAGAGCTTCCTGGACACCTATAACACCAGATTCTCATCCCCTTCCCCATCTCAGCTGGTGGCTACTCCTTCCTTCCCATTGCTCTGGCCAAAAACCCTGGGGGTTGTGGCCGACCCCTCCTTCTCTCGCACCCTATCGTTGCCAGGGATTTTAGTTGCCTCTATGGTCACAACAGATCCTTCTGCAGAGCACCCTGGTTCAAGCTGCTGTCCTCTCTCACCTCAGTCACTGCCAATGGCCCCCTAACAGGCTTCCGGTTCCACCTTGCCCCTCCTTCAGCCTGTTCTCTGTGCTGTGGCCAGAGGATCCTTTCCCAATGCAAACCTGACCACAGCTCTGCTTGAAACCCTGGAATGGTGCCCCATCTCCCTCAGAGTAAATCCCAAGTCCTCAGAATGGCTACACATCCCACAGGATCCAGCCATCCTCCCCTTGTCTCTATGGCCTCCTACCCATCCACCTGAGTTTTACCGGCCTCCTTGCTGTTGTACAAATAGGTCAGGCCTGCTCCTGACTCAGGAATTTTACTCCAGCTGAATTCTCTCCCCTCCTTTAATCTTTGCACTTCCTGTCCTCAGTGAGGCTACCCTGATGAATTGTGTCCCCGCCTTCCCAGAAAAAAAAAATCTCCCTACCAAAAATTTCCATGCCCTTCCCTCACCGAAACTCATATTACTTGCTCTTTACCTGCCATGTCCACTTGTTTCTGTTCCCTCCACCCCACTACAAGCCCTTGTTTAAACACCACTCATCTTTGCATATTTATTCATTCATTTACCCAGCAAATATTCATTCATTCATTCATTCATTCATTCGTTCGTTCATTCATTACTTTTAGAACCTTTGTTTCCCATCAACTTTATTTCCCCTTTCTGTTTAAGAGTCTGTAGAACAGCTTAAGACCACTCTGTTGTTCCTAACCTTTCAGTGTCCTGAGCAGTGGGAGCTGCAGAGCCCTCATCAGTGGCTGGCTGAGCACTCCAGTCTTCCCTGGGGTGGATGGTTGCACAGGGCACCTGCATGCCTTCAGACCAGTCTGAGACCCTGGGCTGGGTAGCAGTAAATTCAGGAGCTGGGGCAGTCCATTCACCCTGAAATTCCCCTTGGGTCACTGCCTTTTCAGCAGCAGCCTGTCCTAACTCTTCAGTCTCTTCAGGCTCTCTGTAGAAGTAGAGATCAGGCATGACATCCCATGGGTGTTCACGGGAGATGGTGCCATGCATGTGCAGAACTTCTCAGTCGGCATCCCCTACATCAGACCCATTGAGTGAACTTTCTTGTTGTTGCAAGGCATGGCAATGTCCACATAGCACAGGGGAGAGTCTGTTCCACAGAGCGATGGTAGATGGGTCAACATAAGAGGCCTCTGTGAGAGGCCAGTGTTTAGCCCTGGAATCAGCAACCACCAGAAGCCACCAGGGAGGCTGCCTGGATCTGGTTGGTGAAGGTCCCAGAGGTGAAGCGGCCTGCAGTAGGAGTGGCTCTGGTGGCAGCAACAAACGTCAGCATAGCTCGCTGGCTGGGATTCCTGGAGGATATGGTGCTCACACCACCTGGGTTTTCAGTGGCAGCAATGGCGCAAGCTGACGGTGGAAGCTTCTTCCAGGTTGTCTTCAGATTTATGATGTAGATGCCATCACTTTTCCTTTTGCAGATGTACCCTTCCATTTGGAAGTCAAGGTCAGTGCCACCCAAGTGCGTTCTTGCTGCAAGGAATTTGAGGACATCCTCCTCCTTCATTTGCAGAACATCAAGGGCTATGGACCTTGTGAAATTTCTCTTTAAGTTATGACAGGAACCCAGAACAATGTTGTATGGACCCCTCTCTGGGTATCATGGGAAGGTCAGCAATTATTTTTTGATGTCACCTGTGAGTCAGGCTCTGTGCTCAGTGCTGGGAAACATAAACATGAGACAGATCCTGGCCCTGCCTTCATGGAGGGTGGACTCTAGTGTCCATGCTGTCACACATGTTATTCTGCCATGCTGATATCCTCTTTTCCATCTGGAAAATGCCTACTCATAAATAGATCTTATACTTTCTTCCCATGCACCAATGGATCATCTTGTATACCCCTTAGAGGATACACACTGCATTTTGAAGACACCTAGACCAAGACCTCAAACAGTATGTAAATAGATTTTTTTTTTTTTGGTTGAATGTGACAGAAAATGAATCAAGCCAGTAGAAAAGGGAGTTTATTGGATTATATAAACAGAAAGTGCAGGGGTGCATCTAGCCTCTGGGACTGCATGGACATCACTCATGTTGCGAGGACCCTCTCTGCTCTTTGCCTCAGGCCTTCTGCCTTGATCTCTTCTACTGGAGAGATGAAAAGAGGAGAAGGATGTGTCCACAGGAAACTATAGGCTTGTATCAGTCCAGACTGGCAATGACTCCGGGAAAAGCTATCTCTCTTAGCATCCATGTAAAAATCTTAGGGAAAGGATGTGATTGGCCCAACTTGGATCATGTAATCATCCCTAACCAATGACTGAGGCAGGGAGATTAAGAGCTTTGATTGGCTGGGCATGGGTCACTCATCACTGTTGCCTAGAGAGCAGAGCACTATGATGGCAGCCAAGTGGAACCATATAAAATAAGGGAAGAGCAGTTCTCCAAAGGAAAGCAGATGTTATGGCCAAGAGGGGGGGAATGATGTGGGGCAGACCAAAACAAAATGTCACTAGAGTGAGGGGGCAGAACTATATCCCTGATCCATTATTTGTCCATTGCACCACACAGCTTGGCAACTAGATGATCAAAAAGAACGTCCCTCAGAGCACAGGTATGATCCTAAAATGGTCCAGGTCCTCACTGTTGCTCACTCTTGTGTAGGAACTGTTAATGGCAAAACATTTCCTCATTCTTTCTTTTTTAAAAAGATTTTATTTTATTTATTTGAGAGAGAGAAGGAATGAGAGAGAGAGAGAGAGCATGAGGGGGGGAGGGTCAGAGGGAGAAGCAGACTCCCCTCTGAGCAGGGAGTCCAATATGGGACTCTATCCCAGGACTCCAGGATCATGACCTGAGCCAAAGGCAGTCACTTAACCAACTGAGCCACCAGATGCCCCATTTCCTCACTCCGAATATTTCTTTCTAGACTTTTCTCAGCCACAAGGGAGTAACAGGGATGGATTTACCTAGAAGACTGGACAAAACATATGACACAACAATTTTTAGACAATAGAAATCAGGCAACTCAAAATTATGATCTTTGACTGAAGAGAAACAAATGAGGGAAGCCCTATGAGAGATACCAGAGGGTCATATTTCAATAGTGGGACTAAACTAACTCTAGAATAAAGGTTGCTCTAGTCTTACCTTTAAAAAGCTTTAAAACAAGCCTCTGAAAGATTATACTGGTCTTTTAATGGCATGCCAGAACAAAGTCCAGCCCTCTTTAATGGACTACCAACCAAATCCAGTACTCAACAACATAAATTTACATTGCATCCAATCAAGAATGACTAGAAGTGCAAAGAAGCAAAAAAAAGGTTACCCTTAACAAGGAAAAAAATAAATTAATAGAAATATATTCAGAAATGACAGAGATCTTGGAATTAGTATTCAAGGATACTAAAATAACTCTTACAAATATACTTATGCTCAGTGATTTGGGAAAAAACAGGAACATAACGAGGAAAGAAATGAATGATAAAAAGACCCAAATGGACTCCTAGAGATGAGAAATATAGTATTTGAAATGAAAATTTCACTGCATAAGATGAACAGCTAATTAGACACTGCTAAAGACAAGCTCAGTGAACTTGGAGACATAGCCTTAGAAACTTTCCAGAATGAAGCAAACAGAGAAAAAAATATTAAGAAAAATATCAACAGAGTCTCAGTGACCAATAAGGCAAATCAAATAGTCTGACATACATGGAAGTGGAGCCTCAGAAGGAGAGAGTGGAGACAGAAAAAACATTTGAAAAAGTAATGGGCAAAAGTTTCAATTTTTTTTTTTTTAAGAGAGGAGAGAGCAAGTGTGGTGGGGAGGGGGAGAGGGAGAGAGAGAATCTTAAGCAGGCTCCATGCCCAGCACGGAGCCCAACGCAGGGCTCGATCTCACAACCCTGAGATCATGACCTGAGCCAAAATCAAGAGTTAGATGCTCAACCAACTGAGCCACTCATGTGCCCCAAAAGTTTTGAATTTGATGTAAACTATAAATCTGCAGACCAAAGAAGCTCAATGAACCCCAAGCAGGATAAACACAAGTAAAATCACACCAAGGAATATTCAATCAAATTGCTGAAAGCCAACAATAGAGACAAAATCTTGAAATCCGTCAGAGAATGAAAAAACAAACAGAACATACAAAACATGCACCTGGGAACAAAGATAATGACAGCAGACTTTTCATCAGAAACTATGCAAGTTGGAAGATAGTGAATCAATGTCTTTAAACTGCCACGGGGAGGGGTGGCAGTTTAATCTAGAATTCTATTAATTAATAGAATTAATCTAGAATTCTATTCCCAGGGAAAATATCTTTCAAAAACAAAAATGAAATTATTTTTTCATACAAATTAAAGGTGACAGAATTAGTTGCCAGCAGATCTGCTCTCTAAGAAATGTTACAGGAAATTCCTCAGGAGAAGGAAAATGATACCAGATAGAACTTTGAATCTACAGAAAGAAATTATGAGAGCAAGAGCTGATAAACATATGCATAAATATAAAATATTTTAGAGATAATTGACTGTATAAAACAAAAACAATAATTCTATATTTGGAGGTTTATAATATCAGTAGAAAATGTATGACAACTATAGCACCAAGGATGCAAGGGAATAATGGAAGTGTAGTGTTGTAAAGTTCTTACACTGTATGTGAGATGGTATAATATTAGGGATGGCAGATGGTGATAATGTGGTATGAAGCAAGCCTCCTGGAAGTAAGTCCTTAGGCAATCACTAAGAGAATAAAAAGTGTAGCTACTAAGCCAAAGGCAGAGATAAAATGGAATCTTAATATTTCCTTCTGTGTCTAATGAGCCCCATTAAGGTAACACACCCAGTTTCTCTGCTCTCTCTCCTTCATTCTGCTCCAGGGAACATTGAGTGGCTTACTTGATAGATGAGTCAGGATTGAGTGACCCAGCCCCTTTTTCTGGCTGCAACCTACCTGCAAGGTGCATGCATTTTTGCTGTGCTCTTGTGGTTAGGGGAGGCTAATGATGGTGCAGGATTGCCTGTGAGTTCTTTGGTAAATCTAATTCTGGGTTTCCATGTTAGGAAGCCCAGTTGCCCACAGCCATGAACCATGTTCTTCAAAATCAGCTTCATCCATAGTAAATCAAAATTTGGTCTCTATCTACCTTGCTTCTTTGTCTAATTTCTTACTTGGTTTAAAAATCAGTATTTGTGGAGGAGATACTCCCCTGTGCCATATACCACAGTGGGTAGCTTGTCAGTCAAGTCCCTGATGGAGCAAAGGTGCTAGACCCCTCCCCTAGCTGCCCTGTGTCGTTGTTCACAGGGGCTTGAACATAGAGTCCCGGAGCAAAGGTGGCAGAGGTGAAGAGGAAATACCTGGTTGCTGGACCCCCGGGCTCATAGAGGACGGAAGGTGCCTTAGGTGAGCCTGGCAGAAAGGGAGGGGCTCAGCTTTCCTCCTTTCACCTGCTGCTCAGAACCCCCACTGTCTCCCCAGGAGCCCCCCTCAGCCAAGCAAGTTCTGACAAAGTCACAGGCTGGGGGCAGAAGGCCTGGATTCCTTGCCCAGCCAGACCACTAACTCACTATGTGACTTTAATCAAGTTATGCCTCTCTTGGCCAATCTGGCTTCAGTTTCTCCATCTATTTTTTTTTAAAAGACTTTATTTATTTATGTGTGAGAGAGAGAGAATGAGAGAGAGAGAGAGCATTAGAGGGGGGAGGGTCAGCTCCCTGCTGAGCAGGGAGCCCAATATGGGACTCGATCCTGGGACCCCAGGATCACGACCTGAGCCGAAGGCAGTCGCTTAACCAACTGAGCCACCCAGGCGCCCCTCTCCATCTATTTTTTTTTAAAGAATTTTTATTTATTTGACAGAAAGAGAGAGAGCACAAGCAGGTGGAGTAGCAGGTAGAGGGAGAGGGAGAAGCAGACTCCCCGCTGAGCAAGAAGCCTGATGTGGGACTCGATCCCAGGACCCTAGGATCATGACCTGAGCCGAAGGCAGATGCTTAACCGACTGAGCCACCCAGGCCCCCCTCAGTTTCTCCATCGAAAACAAAAGGGTTATGCTAGACAATACTTAATAGTGGCTCCTCTGGCCTTTATTATTTCTGTGTCTAGGCCAGAGACTATAGCCTAAGGCTACATTCAGAATTTTTTGTTTGTTTGTTTGTCCTACACTGTGTTTGAATTTTTTTTCTAGTTAGTTGGTAACATTGGGAAGATTTCACATATAAATCCGAATGTCCAGCTCTCTCAAGAAATTCTAAGTCTTCACTGATGCCTACAAGTGAGAAGATGGACTTAAGTCCCAGCTGGCCCCCTTAGGGGAATGTGGCCTCTCCAGGTGACCATAGTCTCCACTTGGCCACCACCATTCATGTGTGTTGTCTTCTGGCCCCCATAGCACTCGCTCTAGGGCCTCAGTACCGACAGTAGGGCGGCTGTGATATGAACCCATGTCTCTGGATTCCCTCACCACTGTGATTTCTGCCATTTTCTGTGGCCGATTGGGCTCTCCCTACATGGGCCAGGGGAGAGGAGTGACAATATTTCGGAGCTGCCTGGGGTTACCCTAAGGGAAGCTGGATTTAGGGTGGGGAAAGAGACACAGAACTGCATGGGCTTAGTGCGTCCCTCGTGTCCCATGGTGGACTCCAATGCTGGAAATGCAAGCAGAACCAGAAGGTCCCCTGGGTCCTGTTCCTCCCCACCCCCAACTAGTGGCTGAGCCAAAAGGCTGGAGTTAAAGTCCCTCCCCTGTTGACAGCTTTACAAATCTCCCCCAAACCTCCACTAATGTGGTTAAATCATTGTCAGAGGCACAAGGTCGGGTCGCCAGCTGGCTGCCCCATGCCGAGAAGGACAGTGGTGGTAGTGGTGGTGGGGGGGCCTGTAAGAGGCCCTGCCTTCCATCTCCACAGCCTCAGACCCCACACTCCCCAGCTCTGGGGACCCCAGCTGTACTCCCAAGGACTTCTATCCCGAGTGATGCTGAGAAGTAATCTCAGCTCTGGTGGCAACCTGGCCCAGGGAAGGCTCACGAGCTATAGGGCCAGACAGACCTGGGGTTGAGTCCTGGCTGCCCACCAGCTGTGTCCACCAAGTAAATTACTGGATACTCTGAGCCTCCGTTTCTTCACCTGTTGGAAATTTCACCCACTCTGGGAAGTCTTCTCTGACTTCATGTCCCCTGGAGATTTTCTCCTCCTCCAATCTGACTTCTGTGCCGCTCCCAGGTACCGGCCCCCAAGCCTTGAGGTTTCTTGCCTGCTCGTTCAATGACTTCTCTCCCTGGGGATGGGGGTCAGGGGAAGGCTGGATGACAAACCCCTGGACAGTGGGATCCATGCTAGATTGGCCTCATTTCCAACCTCTTGCCCACAGGCTGCCTTGCTCCTGCCTCTCCCCCTCACCCCAATGCAGGAGGGACCATCCACAAGCTCCAATGAACACAGTGGTAAACCTTTAGCGGTATGCACCAAAAGCCTTAAAAAGCACATACCGTCTGGCATAACAGTCTCACTTCTAGGACATTTCCCTAAAGAAATAATAAAAATGTTCATCTCAGTGTTATCTACAAAGGGCAAAAGTTGGACATGACCTAAATATCCAAAAGGGGATTTTTTTATTACATATACGATGATACTGTACCTGAACAGTCAGAATATATGTAGCAATTAAAACAATGAAGTAGATGTATAATTCTTTGGCTGTTCATAATATGTAAGTGTAAAAAGAAGATTATAGGACAAAAACTATAGAGTGAATTCTTTGTGTCTCTTCTCTTCATATATATGTATGTGTGTGTTTGTGTTGGTGTGTGTAGACAGAGGTATAATATCATAAATGTTAACAATGTTGACAATGGTGGTGAGATTAATGGGTGATTTATAGTATTTTGCTAATCTACACTTCTCTGCAGTGAGTTACTTGGGAAGTTAAAGAAACAAAAAAACATTTATTTTAAAGCTGAGTGCCACAGGTTGGGCTCTGGGGGCCTCCCTGTGGGCCCCCACGTTGGAGACCGAATGAGGCCAGGTGAGGCCAGGGACGGGATGGGCAGCAGAGCTGGCTCCAGCCCCCCTCCAGGCAAGCCCGAGCCAGGCTGAATGACATCCGCTTTGGTTCTTGGCCTGTGTTGGGCACTCAGTCTCCAGGGGGGACCTTGTCTGGCCAGGTGATTGCCCGCCCCCCCCCACCAAGCCCACACCTGCTCCATTAATCTTCCCTGTCCTCACCTGGCCGACGGAGCCCACTCTGTGTGTTGACCTAAGAGGAGGGTGCCAAGGGCCCAGGGAGGGGCTCCTGCTCCAAACCTGCCGTTGCTCAGCAGCTGAGGCCAGGTTTGTCATTGCTGATGGATGAGCTGTAGGAAGGCTGCTCTGTCCCCCCACCTTCCCTGGTCCAGGCAGTTCCTCGGAGCAGGGTGGCTAATAAAGGTCCATGAGCCACACACAGACCCCTCTTCCAACGCAGATCTGTGGTACCATAAGTTTTCTCATTTAAGCCTCCCCTAAGCCCAAGAACATAGCAGGTCAGATAACAACCATTTTATAGATGAGAAAATGGAAGCAATTAACGTAGCAATTCAAATGACAAGGTAGATCTATATTTCACTAAGAAGGAAAGATGTTCATAACATATTAAGTGAAATAGGAGAGTATAAAACAGTAGAGTATAAGGTTTTCTTCATGTCTATGTAAAAGTCTGAAAGGATATCTGCCCACTGCTAACAGTGAGTGGGCTGGGATTCCAACCAGGGCTTTAGACTCAAATCCCATACTCACTTCACTGTCTGTCATTGTCTCTTTGTCCTGAGGCCCTTTCTTCCTTCAAGTTCCTACTTCCTCTAGGTGGCCTTCTGGGTCTCCTCCCCAAATCCGGTGTGGGCCATCTCAGTCATTCTAGAAACCCTGTCCTCTGACAAGCTCTTAGGCCAGCACTGTGCCCTCCATAGCAAGTCTGCATTTGTCCTGATCATCCACATTCCTGAGAGCCCCCAGCTGGTACCCCGGGGCTTTGCCTCCACCCCACTAGATGAGGCCTCCCTTCTTCCCATCTTCTGGCATCATCCTGATGACATCAAGTCCAAAACCCAAAGCTCATACATTCAAGGGAAAGGCCCACGGCTCCTCACTTAGATTCCGTTAGTTCTTCTTTTACGCAATCCCACTGAGCTTGGAACACTGGCTCCCCAGGCCATAGGTGATGGGGGGCAGCACACTAGAAAGAAGGTGGCCAGCCTCCAGAGCCAGGCCACTTAAAATAGCCGAGGCCAGGATAACAGAGAGAAGAGCTCCATCCTCACAGCAGTCTGGGGCCGTTGTCAGAGAGGGGGGCACACTTCGGGAGCTCCGGGAGTGCCCAGAGCTGGACCACGGCTGACACTTGCGAAGTTTGCCTAACCACCACGACAGGTGAGTGTGGAAGCCAACCCCTGCTGAGCTTTTACTGTTGGCCACACACTTGGCATGCGGTGTGTGCTCTGTAAAGAGGTAAGAAAGATGCAGTATTTTTTGAAAAGTCTGTTAGTTCCCCGGGGCCACCATACCACATGGTCACATAAAACAACAGAAATTTATTCTCCCACAATTCTGGAGGCCGGAAGTCTGAAATCAGGTTGTCGGCAGGACCCTGCTCCCTCCAAAGCCTCCAGAGAAGACGCCCTCCTTGCCTCTTCCAGGTTCTGGTGGCTCCTGGCACTCCTCCGCTTGGGTTCCCTAAACCCAACCTCTGCCCCTGCCTTCATGTGGCCTTCCTCCCTGGGTCTCAGGATCTGTTTCTTCTCTCCTCTCTTCTAGGGCCTTGTCACTGGATTTAAAGCCCACCTAATCCAGGATGAGCTCATCTTCAGACACACAACTTAATTACACCTACAAAGACCCTTCTTCCAAATAAGGTCACATTTATGGATTCCTAGTAGACATATCTTCTGAGATGGGAAGTGGGGGGCACTATTCACCCCACCACAGAGAGATTCTTAATCTCAGATGGTTACAAATTTTTTAAAAGTCCTTCTTTAATGTTTAACCAAACCAACCAGTTTCTGGTAAATGTTTTTATACAGAAAGCTCATTTCCTGAGCAGGTGCTGGAGCTCCGGATCTACCCTGAATTTCCAGAGTGCCTGGCACAGTGCAGGGCACATGGGGGGCACCTGACCAATCCTGAACCAATGCATGCATTCAGTTTCCCTTCCATCCCTTTCTCAAACCCCGTGTGGTACAGTGGGAAACTGGAAAGGGAGGAAGAAGGGTCACTAGTTTTTGAGTTGAGAGGCAGGAATTCCAGCCCCCCCCTTGCTCCTCACTCACTGACGTCTTAGCCCCTGAGTGCCTATACCAAGGCTCCTGATCTCTGCTTGCCTGGCCAATTCACTGCAAAGGTCCCTGTCTGGGAAGCCATCCCACCAAAGATATTTTTAAAAATCAAAGTACGATTGCATTCATTCTTTAATGCTTTTATTTATTTATTTTTAAGATTTTATTTATTTATTTGAAAGAGAGAAAGAGAGAGAACTCAGGGGAAGGGTGAGAGGGAGATGTGGGGCTCGATCCCAGGACGCTGGGACCATGACCTGAGACAAAGGAAGATGCTTAACCGACCGAGCCACCCAGGCGCCCCTCATTAAAACTTTTAAATGATAACACTTCCCACTAATTAAAAAATAATACAAGCTCAGGGCAAAAAACAAACAACTTTTATTTTTTAATTTTAATTTTAATTTTTTTAAAGATTTTATTTATTTGTTTGACAGAGAGAGACACGGTGAGAGAGGGAACACAGCAGGGGGAGTGGGAGAGGGAGAAGCAGGCTTCCCGCTGAGCAGGGAGCCCGATGCGGGACTCGAACCCAGGACCCTGGGATCATGACCTGAGCCGAAGGCAGACGCTTAACGACTGAGCCACCCAGGCGCCCCAAAAAAAAAACTTTTAGAAATGAAAGAAAGTCCTGCAGTCTCGTTGTCTAGTCAATAGATCGGTTGATGTGTTTTCAGATTCTTTCCTAAGCATAAACATGCATGTATCTTGTGTGCAAATAGCTTCATACTATACCTCTAAAATAATGTTTGTTAGATTTTACCCAGAGTTTCTAGATATTTTGTAGTGGAGTAGTTTGCAAGTTGCCTTTCTTGCCATCTTGCTTAAAATCAGGTGTGTTTTTTCCACTTGGCAATATATTGTGAACATTTCCTCATGTTAACAAGTATTATTTTTTCAACCCTATATATATATATATATATTACACTATATATATATATATATATATAAAATATTCTAATCTGCCCTCTATGGTTGGACATTTCTTTTGTATCTAATTTTTGAGAGAGATATATATGTAATATATGTAGTGTATCTAAAACATGTAATTTTATATATATATAATAATCTAATAATCTAATATTAACCTATGATATATAATCAATATATCTAAAATATAATAATCCAATCTGTCTTCTATGGTTGGACATTTCTTTTATATCTAATTTTTACCATTATAAAAGATGGTATTACGAATACCTTTGTGGATACATTTTATGTAATTTCTGATGATTTCTCTAGGAAGAATTTCTGGACCAAGAATTTGACCATTTTTTTTAATTCTTTATTTTCAATTCAATTTAGTTAACATACACTGTACTATTATTTCAGGGGTAGAATTTAATGATTCATCAGTTGCTTGTAACACCCAGAGCTCATTATATCAAGTGTCCTCCTTAATACCCATCACCCAATTATCCCTTCCCAAGAATTTGACTATTTTAGGGCATTTGATAATACTGCCAAAAAGAAAGGATGGGTCAGTTTTTAAATAATTGTAGTCATATACGGACATAATAAAAATGTTTTTAAGTACGGAGGGGCAATAATCATGATAGTAGCACCAGCTGACATTCACTGAAGCTGTCACACAGTCCCTTTCTTTTATATAGTATTATATTGTAGACAGTGTATACTTATTGTATTGTAGATCCTATATTTAATCTTTATAACCATCTAGGAGAGAGGTACTATAATTATCCCTATTTCACAAATGATAATGGGGCCAAGGGAGAGGCCATGCCCCACTGGGGATGTGCTTTTGAGCCTGACCTTCCCCTCCTTCCGAGGCCCATGTGGCCCCACAACCAGCAGCTGCCTCTTTCCTTATCACTCAGAGGGCCTGGCACAATGATGACACTCACGGACACAGGCAGAGCCAGACCCCCTCATAACCCCTTCTGCCTTTCTTACTCTGTCCTGCTTCTCTCCCGCTCCTTTCTGCTTCATATGGTTCCAGATGAGATGCCCATCCCACCTCCTGCTCTCTTAAGGACTCCAGCTCTTTTTGCCCTGCCCCTGAGAAGGGCGGGAACAGCCCTCCCCCTTCCGCCCAGTGTGGGTTGTTCTTAGGAGGTGCAATGGCTGGTAAGGGGTCTGACTGCTAAACACATAGCCTCTTCTGAACTTTTCTCGCCCTCCCTTCTCCCCTGGGCCCAGGGGGACACCCTGAGCCTGGCAACAAAGCCACAGCCCAGAAGGTGGCTGATAAGAGATCCAAAGAGTTGGGGGCAGCCTGGCACTCACATTCCTTCAGTTCAATTTCCTTAGAAACACCACTGCCACCATCAAACGCCTACCACATGCTAAGCATTCAAGGGGCACAGCAAAGCACTGGATGTGGCCAAGGCTTTCCAGCTATGACCCCAGGCAGCTGAGAGTCCTAAAAGGGGAATCAATTCAGTGCCGTGGGGACAGAGGAGGAGCCATCAATTCTGCATGGGGGAATCCAGGCTGAGAAGCTGGGACGTTTGGCTCTGGGTGCTGCTTTGCAGTTAACTCTGAATGTGACCTTGGGCTGGTCTATTCCCCTCTCTGAGCTTCAGTTTCCACAGCTGTGAGGCCGAAGATCAGCACTTAGGGGGCCTTGAGGCCATTTCCAGCCAGGGCACGAGGCAATTTTGTTCCTGGATCCTGAGCCATTTGAGCTGCTGCTGGCTTTTTGCTCCCACTTTTTTAAAAGCAGTGAGTGAGAAGGGGCCTGGGTGGGGGCAGGGGCACAAGGACTGTAAAGAAATTCCCAGACTTGTCTGTTGCATTTTTTGTGTGGACAGAGGAACTGGGGACTGCTGGGGGAGGGCGGAGGGGAAGGACCGGGGTGGGGGGAGCAGGGGAGAGGAGGGTGTAGGAGGAGATGGGGGAACGAAATAAAGGCAAACTCACAAAAGGATGTGGAAAGTGAGTGACAAGTTTGAGGCTGCAGGCTTGAGGCTGGCTGGGCCTTTAGGGCAAAGAATGGAGACAAACGAGCTGGATTTTCATGCTTGGTGGACGGTGAATGAAGAGCATCTTTTAAAACCCTATCAGGAACTCTTTGGATTGTCATTAGATCTGGAGAGGGGAAAAAGACGAAGGGAGGAGACTGCTGAATTTGGCCCCCTGGGTGTGAAAAGATCCTGATTCTCTGCTGGCGACAGGGGGCTTGGGGCCCTCTCCTCAAAGGTTTCAGTAAATTATTTGTTATTTTGAGGGCCCTTGAAACTCAGTGGCAGGCTCCCCCTGCTCTGGGTAGGTAACACCACACTGGAGCTAGGAGTGGGAGGGAGGGAGGGCTGGGGTGGGCACCAGGCTTCCAGCTCCTTACAGGGTGACCAACCATCTGGGTTTGCCAGGGACTTGCAGTGTCCAAACTGGGAAAGTCCTGGCCTAACCAGGATGGCTGTCACCAAACCTTAGGGGGGGGGTGGGTGGGGGGGGGGGGGGGGGGGAATTGACTTGCGCAGAGCCAGTCCTTCCAAGCCATGGAGTCAGGGCTGGCCTGGTCTTGGTCTTGGCCTTGGTCCTGGCCTCCAGTGGGCTGCCTGGCTTACCTGCTCAAGCTGGGAGAGAGGAGATTCCAAAATGGGAGGTTCTTTGTTCATTTCTTTGTTTGTACATTTGTGAAAGAGACGATTAGAAGCATTTGAATATGACTGGATATTAGATCATATTACAGAATTGTTAATTTCATTGGGTATAAAAATGGCTCAGTGGTTCTGTTTTTTAAAAATGTCCTATCACTGGGGCGCCTGGGTGACTCAGTTGGTTAAGTGTCTGCCTTTGGCTCAGGTCATGATCCCAGGGTCCTGGGATCGAGCCCCGCATCGGGCTCCCTGCTCCGTGGGAAGCCTGCTTCTCCCTCTCCCACTCCCCCTGCTTGTGTTCCCTCTCTCACTGTGTCTCTGTCAAATAAATAAATAAAGTCTTTTTTAAAGAAAAGTCCTATCATTTAGAAATGTATTTACAAGTGGGTTGATAGCTACCTGGGATATATTTAAAAATATTCCACACACAAAGGAAAAATAAAAATTAAAAATTCCACACACACCCAGGGGATGCCTGGGTAGCTCAGTTGGTTGAGCGTCTGACTCTTGCTTTCAGCTCAGGTCATGATCTCAGGGTCGTGAGACTAAGCCCCACATTGGGCTCTGTGCTCAGTGGGGAGTCTGCTTGACATTCTCTCTGTCCCTCTCCCTCTTCCTCCCCCCTCCTCTGTACTCTCTCCCTCTCTCAAATAAATAAATAAATAAATCTTTAAAAAAATGTGTTTGCAGGGACACCTGGGTGGCTCAGTCAGTTAAGCATCTGCCTTCATCTCAGATCATGATCTCAGGGTCGTGGGATCGAGTCCCACTTTGGGCTCCTTGCTCGGTGGGGAGCCTGCTTCTCCTTCTGCCTGCCACTCCCCCTGCTTGTGCTCTTGCTCTCTCTCTCTGACAAATAAACAAATAAAATCTTAAAACAATGTGTTTGCAGGATTGGGGTTGATAGGATTGGGGAAAATAGAAGAAACAAGATTGGCTGTGAATTGGTGGTTACAGAAGCTGACTTACAGTGCATGCATTTTCTCTCTCTCCACTTTATGCATTCTTGAAAATATGTAAAATCAAAATGGAGAGCACATCAGTTATGCAATGTAGCAGTGTTCAAGACTTCCAGCTCTGGATAAGGAGAGCGGGGGTTCAATCCAACTGTACTTCTTACCAGGTAACATGTAACGTGTCATTGAATTGCTCTCGGCCTCAATTTTATCATCTGTAAAATGGGAATAAGTCTGCTCTCATAGACTAATTAACAGAAACTGCTAGGGCTATGATTACACTTTGTAAACACTCAATTGAAATTAGCTGCCATTAAGATAGGGAGCTTTTGGGGAAGACATGCTCTTTCAGCCAGGAGGACTCTTCAGAGCTTTGATTCTCTGGGGGTGTGGGTGATTCCCTGGAATAAACCTTCCCTGGAGAGGTCCACTATTGGGGCTAGGCCGTACCTAAACAATGAACCCAGATGGGCTGCCTCCTTTCCCATGCCCTTGGCTTCCATGCAGCCCCCTGCCTGCCCCTTTCTTGTTTTCAACCTAATATGTTCGGCAGAGATTAGTTTTCTCCCCACCTCCTCCAGGTCTTAGTGGCTAAGCTTGCGTCTTCATGTCTTTGTTTGACAACTTTTCCTCTGGTCTCTTGTCAGTCAACCATGAACTGCAAGAGGGCAGGTCTAAGTCTCCTCCTGGGGGGTCCCTCACAGGCTGAGCCCTGGGAAGCGTGAGAATATGCTAGTTCCCACGTGGGGACGGCACACACACTCAGACACACGTGCACACACACATAAACTTCAGGCAGGTATATTAGCACCTGCTCACAAATGGGACCAGCAGCAAAGAGGTCAGAAGGTCTAAAGATACAAGAAGAGGAGAAGGGAGAACCTGGTCTTGCTGGTTGGGGGGGGGGGTCATGGTGGAGAGCTCAGAGCAGCTCTGTGAGCAGCAGAGCTTGGGGCCCGTCATCACCTGGAGCCAGGCTCACTGTTGAGATCTGTGTTCTCAGAGTCCTGAGCCAGGCAGAGAGTGATAACAAGGTACTTGCCTGCATGCCAAGAGATTTCACTAAGAGACCTGGATTTTGGAAGCCAAGAGCCAACCTTCTGCTACATGACAGCCACTGCTGATGATGTGGTGGTAGCAAGAATGGAAACACTGACCCTGCATCTGACACAGGTGCTGAGCACTTATTTTGCCTTCTTTCATTTAATCCTGACCATTATCCTATGAGAAAGGTAAGTGCATCATTTTGTAGTTGAGGAAACTGAGGCTCAGAAATATTTGGTCACTGGCTGAAGGTCACGCAGCTGGGAAGGGACAGAGCTTGGACCTGAACCCAGACTTTTTGTCTTCAGAGTCAATTCCCTCTGCTGCTATACTCTATTATGCAATTTATGCTGAGCAAAGAAAGGACACTGGGGAAGGATTGAGGGTTAAAATTGTATGATGTTTAAAATTTGCTTCAATGTAATCTACACAGGTAGTGCGGGGGAAGTGGGTAAGTATGTGGGCAAAATATACTTGGCTCTGAGTTGGTAATTGTTGAATATGGGTGGTAGATAACATGAGATTTCCTTATACTCTTCTTTCTATTTTTGAAATTTTCTATGGTTAATTTTACTAGCTCCGGGTTCTACCCTGGCTGTACCATCACTGGGTGAACTTGAACATGTTTCTGAACTTCTGTAAGCCTCAGTTTCCCCCCTGGGCTTTGCCCTGTCTGTTTCCAACTCACTGCAGGGTTGCAATGCTGCTCAATCTATACCCAGGAGATAGGAAGTGTAGTAACACCTGGGTCTGTCAAGACACAAATTCTCTTTCTAAGGACAGCCATGGACCCCTTCTAACTGAAGATCATTTTTTGCCTCCCACTCTCCAGAAAGAAAAAGTCTGGCAGAGATGCCTGTGTGTTTGGTCTGTGTCTGGACTCCAGGAGTGGAAAAATATGTGTGTGTGTTGGGGAGGGCGGTGTGCAGTGCACCGTTCACTCCACCTATGTGGGTCTTCTCTTCCAAGTCACCACCTGTTCATTCCTCATTCAAAAGGGGCCTGGAGGCCCCAGGCAAAGGGTGGTGCCCAGACCCCGGGGGAGGCAAATGAGGCTTTGGGCCTCCCAAACACTGGGGATGATAAATGGGGTCCGAGTCTTTCAGGCTTCATTATAGAGTCGCCATGGGTTTGCCCAAACCATGGCAACCGATTCAAGCAATGATTAACCTAATAAAGCAGAGGCAAAGGGGAAAAAGATGCATTCAAGACCCCAAGTCAGGCCCTGGTTCTCTGGAGGCAGTAAATTTCCCTTCAGTGGGTACGGTGTCCAGGCCCCAGACGTCCTAAATCTCTGCCTCCAGGAGTGGGGGCAGGGAGGCCTGTGAAAGCAGTAAATGGATGTCAGAGATCAGCTGGGGTGGCTCCAATGTGCCCTTAGTGGTCCCCCTCCTGGGCTCTTAGAAGCCAACCCAGCACTGGAGGGATCTGCTTTAGCCCAAGGAGTCAAATCACCTGGGGCTTTCTTCTTATGAATCCTGGTGTATTTGACCCTGTGGAGGTGTGTGTGTGGCGGGGGGTGCGTATGCCTGCGCGTGTACATGTACCCCTGTGTGCCCATGTGTCTGTCTGTCTCTGGGGTCTGAAAAGCAAGCAGCAACATTCTGCTACTGCCAATATGATGGGCAGTCTCTGAGATGGCCCCCAATGACCCCTGCCTCCTGGTATCTATGCCCTGTGTAATCTCTTCCCCTTGGCTTTGGGCTGGATTTAGTAATTTCTTCCTAGTAAATAAAATGTGGCAGAGGTAATGGGATGTCACTTTTGAGATTAGATTACAAAAAGACTGTGGCTTTGGTCTTGGTGTCTTCTTGTTTACTTGCATTGAAGGGAGCCAGTTGCCAGGTTGTAAATTGCCCTATGGAGAGACCCACATGGCAAGGAACTGGGGAAAGCTCTGGTCCAAAGCCACTGAGGAACTGAGGCCCTCAGTCCAATAGCCCTCGAGGAATTGAATCCTGCCAACAGCTCAAATGAGTAAGCTCGGAAATGGATCCACCCCCAATGAAGCCATCAGATGACACCATATTTCTGACTGACATCCTGACTACAATCATGAGACCCTTCAAGCCAGGGGCACCCAGCCAAGCCATGCCTGCATTCCTTACCCACAGAAGACCCACATAATGAATGTATCTTTTTTAAGTAGTTAACTTTTTTTGTAATTTGTTATGAGCAATAGACAGTACAACAGAGATAGTATAGCTGGTGATAATGTTAGGATATCAGGAGCCTCAGGTTGTCTCCACAATTAACAGGCCATTGGGCAAGTCATATAACCTTTCCCTAGTTAATGTGGGAAAGTCAGTTCTGGCCCATGCCTTCTTGGCTAATCATCTGTAGGAATAAGATAGAGATGGAGTGGGTACTGTAATGAGTTCTGCTTCAAATTCCTGGCAGGCACACGAAGTGTATGGACACAACTGTCCTCTCATTTGAATCCTCATAAAACCCTATGTGGTAAGTGTGGTTTTCTCCATCTTTATAGATGGAGAAATTGAGGATTGGAGAAGCTAAAAAACTTAACTCAAGGTGATAGAATTAGGAAGTGATGAGTTGAGATAGATGTCAAATTCACTAGAGGACTATCTCAGGAGGGACAACCACACCTGACTATGGGCGTTGTTACTAGTGATCTCGGAAATAATCATACTGTGGTGATAACCCAGTCTCATCTAATCAGATGGGGCATCTTCTAAAGTAGACCCATAGGCAACCAAGGACAGGTTATTTTGGCGCTGAGGAGGGTATGATGCAGGAAGGGTAATGGGTCTCTATATAAATTATTCATTTATTCAACATATATTCATTGGCCTTTATGTGGTAGCCAGTCTGGGGAAGGATAGAAATTTCTAAACAAATAATTGAAATGCCTTTCATTCATGAGTCAATTCACTTACTCATTACTTCATTCTAAAAACATGCAGCATATGGTTGAGAATGGGTACTCACTGGATTCATGAAGGACAGTTCCTACCCTTGAGAAGACCAGTGGAAGGCACAGGTGAATAAACAATACTACCTGGAGAGTGCAAGGATATTCCTATGCACAGAATATTATGGGAACAGGAGCAAAGAGGGAGGAATAGTTCAGAGAAAATTCCTGGGAGGAGGTAATGTCTGTGTTGGAGGTTTGGTGGGAGCTGGAGAGGATGGAGAGAGGGTTTGGGCAGAGAGAGCAGTGTGGAAAAGAAAAAAAAAAAGCATGGAAGGGATACCTGAGTATGTGTAAGGAAAAACTTCAAGCAGGTCAGTATTTCTGGATGGTAAATGTCAAGGCAAGTAAAGCATTGTGAAAAAGAGGTTGCTGCAGCAGGACTCTGGTCCTAACCTTAAATGATTTGTGATGATAAAAATAAATAATAATAGCATATATGATCCAATTTAATCTGACAATAACCCTGTGGTGCAAACTGCTCATTACCCACCAGAATCCATATTTCACTTCTTCCTAGGCACATAAATACTCTTCCACTTGGGTACAGTGATATGATCATGTTCTTCCTGTGGAATGTGAGTGGAATGTGCTACTTCTGAGTCTAAGCTTTAAGACTGTGGCTGAGGTTCATCCATACTGTATTTTCCCTTCCCACTGGCTAGAACTTATGACAATGCAGCCTCAACTATGTGGATGGCAAAGACCTAGGAACTGGTGGAGAAAGAAGATAGAAGGAACCTAGGTACCTGAATGATGTCGTGGAGCAGAGCTACAACCCACATAGAATGCTCACCTCAGATTGAATTATTAGTGAATGTGTTATAGCACTTTAACCTAAACCCTACAAGCAATATTATCTCCACTTAACAGATGAAGAAATTGAGAGAAATGTTAAGAAACTTGTTCATGGTCATACTGATAGTTAATGAACCAGCTGGGAACTGAACCCAGATTCACAGCTCACATTACAACATCATTCTCTATTGGAACATGGGCTTTATCCCAGGGATGATTGGAAACCACTTGAAGATTTTATTTATTTTTATTTTTATTTTTTTAAAGATTTTATTTATTTATTTGATAGAGAGAGACACAGCGAGAGAGGGAACACAAGCAGCAGGAGAGGGAGAGGGAGAAGCAGGCCCCCTGCGGAGCTCGATCCCAGGACTCTGGGATCATGACCTGAGCCAAAGGCAGACGCTTAATGACTGAGCTACCCAGGTGCCCCACCACTTGAAGATTTTAAACAGGAGAGTGACAATGTTATATTTGCATGTTATTCTGGCTGTAACATGGAGAGTACAGTGATGAGTGTTGAGATTAAAGATAGGGAGATCAGTTAGGCAGTCTCTCCATGTGAAGGATGAAAGCCTCAACTAGAGTAGTGGTCATAAGGAAATAAAGGAACAGTCAGATTCAAGAAATAGTGAGAAGGAAAAATCAGCAGGACATAAGGGTTAATTGGATGTAAGTAGTGAGAGAGAAAAGTCAAGATAAAACCTAGATTTCTATTATGGGTGCCTGGATGGTGATACATAATGAAGCAGGAATAGGAAGCAGCGTTAGTTTAGAGTTAGGGGAGAGGAATTCCATTTTGGACATGTCTCATTTGGGGTGCCCAAGGGACATCTGGATGCATAATCCTGGAGCTTAGGAAGGGTAGATAGCAGCTGAGGAGGGTCACCAAGAAGGATAAGTGGCCCTTAGCCTTTGTGCCAATTTACACTGTACAGAGGCGCAGAGGAAATTCAACTTCATACAAAAGCACCCCCTCCTAAAATATCCAGGGAGAATAAGAAGAATTTGAGAGAAATTAAGATGCTAATGCTAATAATTACCATTTATGGCAGCTAAGGCCGCACTAAAAGCAAGCACATTAATCAGCCCAGTTGGGCAGCCACTATTTATCATCCCAACTTCACAGTTATTGAAAACTACCAGCTACTGGAAGTACCAGGCTTCAAACCAATGTCTGTGTAATTCTAAAGTAACTGTTCTTAACCACTCTGCCATCCTATGTATGCATCTGGGGGACTTCCTTAGGCCTTTGTTCTTGGAATAACTAAAATCTCTTTGTAACTCGAAGAATGAGACTCCCATTGAGGGCCAAGTTCCAAACCAGTTTTCCCAGTTAGGGGTGTTGCAACCTACACTTCCAATGTTGCTCCACTTCAGACCTCTCAGATGCTGTCAGAAGTTCCTAACACGGTCACTCAGTTCTAGCTCTATCATTGACAAAGGAGTCTTTTGGCCTAGTGAAAAAAGGGCCTTTCTGAGGTCATGCAGTCAGCTAACAGCAACAGAGCCCATACTTTCCTCACCATGCCAAGGAAACCTGCCATTCTTTTGGATCTACATATTCACAGGGGACCCCCTAGGGACTGCAGTCTAGAAACGTGGGCAGGGTCGATAGATGGTTTTCCGTGTTGAGAACACTAAGTTGCCAGGAACGTGCGTCTCCAGCTCTGAAACAACACGGTACTTTCAGCACCATGGTCAGGGGCGCGCGGCCGCTTTCAGAAAGTCTGTGCCCAACCGGGTTAGCCAGGCAGGTGCCCCCAGCTTCCGCCTTGGCTGGCCCTCAGATCCCAGAAGCAGAGGGGGCAGAGAAGAGCAGCCTAGGACCTCGAAAGAGAACGGGGGTGGGGCGGGGGGTGGGGTTGGCCAAAGGCAAGGGCGCAAGGGAGACTTTGGCCTTACAAGACCCAGAAGACCCAGCTATGGCCAAAGCAGGAACAAACTATCTCAGCACAGAGCTCTAAATTGCACAGAACCTAGAGCCAGGTCACAGTCCTAGCTTATTTCAGTAATTCATTGAGTGATTGAGGGTCTGAGGAAATCACCAACTTCTAAGACTTTAGGTCTCTGTTTCTATGGGTGTGAACATCCTGCTTTGCCCTCCTCACCAACTGTAGGAAGGGACCTAAGGTAAGAAGTGTCCAGCCTCAAATCTCCCACTGTCTGTGCTCTTGGCCCTTTGAAGGCAGAGCAAGCAGGTACAGTAAGTGCCCCCTTCCTTTTCTTGAGCACAGCCTGAAGGTATTTAAAAAGGAGGGAAATAAATACAATAGAGAATATTAATTATGTAAATATAAAAATGTAATTATAATATGCTCAGCACTTATTCTGTACCACATTTTCAGCGGAAATCTCTTACACCCTCCCCACAGTGTCCCCCCTGCCAAGGCCTAAGGGTGTTCTCCACCCTTCTGGTTGTGGACAGGCTGTAACTCGTCCTTCACAAGCACTGCCTTCTCTTAGTCACCCAGAAATCCAGTGAAAGGGTATTAAGGACTCAGGGGCACCTGGGTGGCTCAGTTGGTTAAGCGGCTGCCTTTGGCTCAGGTCATGGCCCTGGAGTCCCAGGATCGAGTCCCGCATCAGGGTCCCTGCTCAGCAGGGAGCCTGCTTCTCCCTCTGACCCTCCCCCATCTCATGCTCTCTCTCTCAAATAAATAAATAAAATCTTTAAAAAAAAAAAAAGGACTCCCTTCATATTCTCCAGCGAATTAACTGACACTCAGGGACTTGTCCAAGGTCACACAGCCAGGCAGAGTGGCCCTTAGGGGAGAGGAGGGGCAAAGGGCGCCTGTGAGGTCGCGTGCGCCCCCAGCCCCGCCTGCCTTTGTGCCAGCCCTGCAGCCGGGCTCCCAGACATTAGCATTCCAATGGCCCCGGGACGCTTTGTCTCCCGACCAAGGCCGGCTTGGGGGTGGAGTGGGATGGGGGCAGGGCACCATAAATCTACCTGCTTGTGCGCACGGATGGGGGTGGGGTGGTGGTGCAAGATTCATGTGCTGTTTTTCTGGAAGTCAGGCTTGGTCTCAGACAAAGGCAGAAGAGGGGCAAGAGCCTTTCGACCCGAGGGTCTTTCCTGGCCCCGCTGGGGACCCTGTCTGGATTTCAGAGAGCTGGGGCGCAGGCGACGACTTCAGACTATGGGAGGCTCCGCACCATTACAGCGGAGGCGTCGTCTGCAAGCGCGGGCTGCCAGCCGAGACTGAGACCAGCTTGACTGATTTTAAAAGCTTCTGAAAGCAAAATGCCCGTGGGGGTTGGGGGGCATGGTGATGGTGAGGCTGGGCTAGTTAGTTGTCCACACCACTCACAGAAATATTTCTGAGCTTCTTGATGAGTGGCTCTTTGGAAAGAGGCATGGACAAAGTTTCCCATCTCAGTGCAATTCCATACACAGTGATGGAGCTCACCCTGTGCAAGGGAGCCCTAAACTTTGCAGTGATTCTAACAAACCCAAACCTTTCTCTGCTTCCTCTTGACTTGGAGAGTAGAGCCGGCAGACAGTTCCAGAGTCAAATCCACCCCTGACCCAAGGTGGCAGCCCAGCAGTCAAGTTGGTTAAACCATCCTTTTTTTTTTTTTCTTTTTAATTTGTGGGGTGGAGGACCAGTCTGCGTGTGTTTGGTGACTAATGGCTCCTTAATAAGCATCCTCAAAAGTAGGAGGGGGATGGGGCAGTGGATGCATCCACCTGGAACATGGAGCCAACGCTCTTGCAGTTTCAGGGAGTCGTTTGCACCGAGGGAGTCCCCTGTCTATCTGAACACTTAGATTCCATGGCCTCTCACAGAAAGGATTTTCCTGCTTAAGGACTTCTCTAAACCTGTAGTCCTTGGCCCAAATGCCCCCTTCTCTTGCAAGCCTCCCAGTCCAGCCCCAGGTAACAGCAGGCCCACCTACGTCCTGTGCTTTGTACCTCTACCCAGCACCAATAATTTTGGCCTCGAATACTTTTGTCTGTATACTTGTTGCTTTCCTGGGAAGACAGAGATGGACCTTCTTGTTTTTTGTCTCTCCACACTCTTCCCCTAAAGGCGCAGAGAGTTAACAGGCACTGGCTTGGTCCGTGCAACTAGGAGCTGCTGACACCTGCCCCTGGGTGGTGCCTCAGGCGGGAAATTGGCTGCTGCAGAAGTCACCAATAACCCATTAATCTCCTCCCAGATTAAAGCCATGAAATGAAACAACACCTTCGTTCATTCTTTTGTTTGCCCGTCCCTCTCCCCTCCCCCAAATCCAGCCCCGGATAAATGAGGCATATTTCCTCAGAGCTACCTTTACTGGGAATAGAGGAGAAGAAAAGTTCAATTGGAAGCTGGGAGGGCAAAAGGGAGACGGAAGAGGTGTTAGCCCCGGGTAAAACGCCACCTTTTCGTTCTAACTGGAAAGTTACCTACGGTCTGGCTCCTGGCCCCTGACGGCGCCTCGCCCCACTGGGGTTGGCTGCTCCTTCCTGCGGCCAATCCAAGGAGGCCTCTGGGGTTCAATTCACAGGGTAGAGTGCCCACCCTCCATTTTCCTGTTCCCCAGCTCCTGGCAGACTCTGCGAATTCTTAAAGCTCAGCCTGCTTCCAGAGGTATGGGGCTCCCGCAAGCCATGTAGGGATGCTCCAATAGCACCCCTGGGACAGGTTTCAGTCCCTGCTGCGCACTAGCGCAACTCTACCTTGGAAGTAAAGAGTGGCTGGAAACGTGGAACAAGTTCTTGGTAAGTTTTCAATCAAGACTGCTGGGTGTCCGGGGTGCCAGAGATTTCAGCAGGAATCTCCACTTTCTCTGCTCCCTGCTGCTCAGTTCCACACATCAGGATGCCACCGCCCCAGAATCTGCTGTGTAAAATACGCTCAGAAGACATGCTAGCGCTTTAAGCACTCTGGGAAAATTCCTGGAATGCCCAGTCCACGTTCCGTGCTTCTGAGGGCTCTGACCCTGTGGTCAGGCTATTACTCTTCCTCCCCAAATTCAACAGTCGCTCGAAATCCAGGCTAGTGGTGTAGGGGAAAGGGTCAGCAGCGCCAGCAAGTAGCCTTAGTTGGCGGCTTGTCGTTCATCTAAACCACAGTTTGGAATATGACAAGTCGCTGCCCTATAAATAAAACAGGGAACTGGACCAGTGATTTCTCAAGAGCCCTCCAGCTCTTACGTTCCATGCGGGTTTAGCTGACTTGCCCTCAGGACGCCATCTGCTCGGCCTCCAGCCTAGCACCACAGTCTCTTAACCCAAATCAGAGAAGGGGCCCAGACCCCCAGAACGTTTTATCCCTCTCCTTGGACTGAGGCCCACCCCCCCACCCCCGCCAGAGGCTGTGGCCTCACTTCTGCATAATCGAGTTACCTGACTGAGGTTTCTTGAGGGTACTTTTTTTTTTATTATTATTGGCTCAAAATCTCATCCACCAGTCTCTAAATAATCTTATGTACAAAATATAGACTTTTCCCCCTGCTGTGAAATCTCATCAATAAATACAAACGTGTAAAGGAGGGGGGCATATAATTTACCGTACCAAAATTCACTTCAAAAGATATCATATAATTTACAGGCTGATTTTTTTTCTTTCTTCTTCCTTCCTTTCCAATTGTGTGTTTTTTTCCCTTTTTAAAGACAGGGGCGCTTCAGGTCGCAGGGAAGCGGGACAGACGTTCCCGAGGCGGACAGTCTCTTTCCCAGTTCAGAGCCTGGTCTCCCTCCCCCCGGAGGGCAATGGCTCCGAAAAGTGCACGAAAGAAGGCAGAGGATCGCCTTCGTGGATTAAGGCAGCGGGGCGGCCAGAAACCAGGACTTGATAGCGACTGGAGGAGAAGGTCAGCGGCGTCTTTGGAGAGGAGAGCAAACGGTGAGGAGAGCCAACGGCGAGGGATCAAACACTGGATTAAATCACATTGGTGGAGGAGGAAAGAGAGACTGACAGACTTGAGTGAGGGTAGGGTGGCTGGAGACAGTGGGTGTCTCCAGCTGCCTTGTGCTACCATCCTCATCGTCTTTGCAGGAGACTTGGAGCGGCTGCAGGGAGGGGAGCGCGGAGCCTGCTTTACCCGCCTGCGCGGGCAGCAAACAGAGGGCTGAAGTTGGCGCGGCGCCGAGGACCGGGGGATCGAATCCAGCCTGTCACCCTCGTAGGAGCCTGGGCTCACCGGGTGTCAGCGAGCCAGAGACTGGAGGAGCAAGTTCAGGGACGCCGCAATCGCGGTGCGTCCCTGACAGCCTCCACCCGCCCCCCTCCAAGCACCCACCGCCCAGCGGCCGACGGCTCCTTCATAGGAAGTCTGAAAAAGCCAGGGCGCCGGTGCGCAGACCCGCAGGGGAGGCAGGCGCCTGCAGCCCGTGACGCTCCTCCAGCGAGGCGGCGGGACTCAGGCTGCCCGCCTGGGAGACAGGGGAGTAGAGGGAGCCCCAGTCTCCCGGGGAGCCGCGGTCCTGGCAGCCCAGCTCCTCGCAGGGCGGTGCGAGCGGCTCCAGCCCGTAGAGGCTATGGTCTGCTATGCGCAGCGCCTGCGTCAGCGCCCAGATGTAGTTGTGCGCGAAGCGTAGCGTCTCGATCTTGGTAAGCTTGGCATCGTCCGGAAAGGTGGGCAGGACGCCGCGAAGCGCGTCCAACGCCGAGTTGAGGTTGTGCATTCGATTGCGCTCGCGGTCATTGGCCTTCTTGCGCCGGCTCCTTCGCTGCTTGCTCAGAGCCAACTCACTCTTGGGCCGGCTGCGCCCCCCGCGCCTCGTCCGGAGCTTCCTCGAGGCCCCTCGGCAGCCGCCGCCTTCTTCCTCCGTGCAGTTCCCCCGCACGCGAGCGGGGCTGGGCGGAGCCGACGCAACGCAGGTCACTTCGTCGTCCGAGGCCCCCTGGAAGGGCTGCTCTGTCTCCTGGGTCACTTGGACAGCTGGCGTACCCGAGGGATGAGGCGCCATCCTGCGGCGGGGTAAGAGGTCGGGGTAAGCGTGGGTCGGCCACCCGGGCGCAGTTCCCTATCCCAGGGCCAAGTGGGAAATAACCGAGAAAGAGCCGCCCCCCGCTCCTGCCGGATCAGAGGACCCCTTTCCCCCTCCACCCGTCGCTCTGTGGCCTCCAGGTGTTACCTTGTTCTCTCGCGCAAAAGGGTAGAGAGCAGGGGGCCAGCCAGAGCAGTTGGTGAGATGAGCTGGCCTTTTCGTCTGCAAGCGCAACTGAGACGCAGGCGCCGCTGCCTAGAAGTTTCCCCAGCTCCAGAGAAGCGAAGCGCAAAGGGGGTCCCGGGCCACCGTTGCTGTTTTGGGCGCGGCTGCGAGACTATTCGGATTTTCTGAGCCGCAAGTCGTGTGCCCCTTGGCACGCTTTATCTGCTCGGCCCGGGCCAGGAGCGTGCCTGCCCGGTTGCAGCCGGAGCCACCGGCCAATCAGCGCCGGGGCCAGGGGGCCGCGCCACGCGAGCCCGCTCCTCCCCCGCGGGGCACAGCTGGATTCCGGACAAAGGGCCGGGGTCGGGGGAGGGGAGCGCCGCTCTGTTTGCTTTCTCTCCGCGGGCTCTGTCCCAGCAACTCTCGGTTCCTCAAAGAGCCTCGCCCAGTGAGAAGAGCCTTGTCTGGCTCCCGTCTGGCCGCCCCAGACCGCTTTGCTCCTGTCTTTCCTTGGCATCTGTCCAGACCCTCTTTTGGTGCCCCAAAGAGGGCTTTGGGAAGCCTATAGGGTTCGCCAATCTTCATGCGTTACACACGGGGACATTAAGGCTCAGAGAAGGTGGCGGCTCGCCCCGAATCACTCCGCCAGAGATAGGACAAGGAGCAAGGTGCTCCGACTACCAGCTTGGAGGAGCGTCACTAATTCCCGATGCCACCCTGCTCTCTTGCTCTACGTGTCAGGCGAGGAAACGCACACAGCGTGATGTTTCCCTGACCCTCTCCATTCTGGGGGAGGGCGGACAGGGCGACCACAGAGAGAGATTCTGCCTATGCCCCTGCCACTTAGAGACCTTCCCTGGGGGTTAGGAGCCCCCTCCTCCCCACCACCGTGTCCCGAGGTGAGGCCGCTCACTCCTCAGAGGGAGGCGCTTAGAACCTCTCCTCCCAATCTCCTTTCAAGAACCGAAGACATTTCCATCGTGTCCCAGAGGCGGAGGGTGGCCACGATGGGACCTCCAGGGGACATTCCACGACTAGCAATCGTGGACAGCCCCCTTGCATTCGGGCCAGGGCCTACGGGGAAAGGGCGCAGGTGAGAAGGGGTCAGGAGAGGGCCAGGAGCTCGAGGCCAGGCCTTGTCTTTTAAATGCCCGTGGTGTGCTGGCGCCGCGAGAAGCGGATCCCTTCTTCCTCCCCTCCGTCCTCCTGCCCAGTCACAGGAGGGCGGGGGCCGCCCGCACCACCTGGGCCAGCCAGCGCCGCCGCGTGAGGCCGGGATCCGGCCGAGAGCAGCGGGCAGGGACTCCGAAGGGCCCTGCTAGCGCCGTCTGGAAGTTTTCCAGAGTGAGACTGAACACGCCGTCCCTCCTTTCTTCCCCGCCCTTCCCTTTTGTCCCCGCCGCGGACGCCCCGTGGTCTTCTGCTTCCGGTCACTCAGGGTGAGGGGTCGCGGCTTCCGCTGCTCTCTCTTGGCCGCGACGTGCCCGGTGGGGAGAGAGGGGGGAAGCCGAGGGCGGGAAGACTGGGGCCCGTGTTACGTCCCTGCAGGCTGCGAAGGCTTTACTTTCTGGCCGACCCAGATACCCAGTGCCTCCCGGAAGCTGGCGGAGGGGGGCTGGACCCCGCTGGGAAACTGAGGGGATGGGGTGAAGGGAGGAGGTAAGTCTGCGGATCTGCCCCGGGGATTGCCTCTCCGCACCCGCCGCGGCTGCTTAGAGGGCGCGGTTACCTCCTAGGCAGGGAGACGGTGCGTATGCTTGGGAGCCAGGGAGAGAGCGCGCGCTCTAGGACTGAATGGGGGTGGGGGCGCTGTCCTCCAGATCTCAGCCGGTGTGCTGTTAAGCAGATGCTCCTTCCCTTTCTGCCTTCCAACTGAAGCTAGGGGTCAGGCTCAGGGGCCGCAAAGGGAATGAGACTCTTGGATTCCACATTTTGCTACTGCTCCTCCTTTAGGTCACGAATTGCTCCAAATGTGTTTTCTAGTCATAAGAAGGAGAACCCGAGGCCCCTTTTGCAGATGGAAAAGTCAAGGCCCAGAAGGGGAAGGAACTCACCCAAGGTCACACAGCAAGTTCTATTGGAACCACATAGAACTCCGGTCCTAAGACTCCTAGTTCTAGATTCTCCCTTGTACCTGCTGTCTCTTTCTGATTGGAGGAATATGTATATATTTTTTCAAGGCAAAACCAGACACCCCAAAGTGTAGAAAATGGAAGTCCTGTATCTTTGAGGAAGACCGGGTCAGAGTAGACAAGAGGCAGTGGCCCCATCACCCAGTGCCAAGGGGAAACCAGTGTCCACCCACCCATGTTCCATCTCTCCACTTCCCTGCTCCATACACTCGCCTTGCTTGATTTCTGTCATCCTGCACGTTATGAACTGACAGGAAATCCAAAGCCTGCTTCCCTAGGGTTTCCAGACTCAGCCCCTCTCCAGGGAGCGAGCCCTGGCCATAAGGGATCAAAACGCCCCCATGGGTCCCAGGAATCCTGGAGAGCAGCTCAAAACCGGGACTCTCGTCCAGCAGTGGCCCTCAGATAAAAGGCATAAAAGGCAACGGTGGACTCGCTTGGCTCAGTTTTGCCTCAAGCGGCTAATGGGTACCGGCAAGAGCGGCAGGGTGAGCTTCCTGCACCAGGGGAAGATTCTTAGCGTTCTTGGGAACCTTCTTAACTGGGAGAGAATTCTGGGAGGCACTTGGAATTCTTATCCAGCTTCCCCAGAGCAGCTCCGGCCCAGGGCTCTCCCGGGCTTTGCAGGCAGCCACCACTACTGCTTTGCGCAAAAAATAGGGCGAGGAGCGCGCAGCGGCCGGGAGCCGCGGTCTCCTTGAGCAACGCCAACAGCTCTCGGCAGCCCCTTTTCTGGCCAGGAGGGCAGGGCCGGAGGTCACGGAGTCCTGGGGGATTAGGGATCCGGGATCCACGTCCCCCCTCTCCGCTGTTGGGGACGCACAGACCTCTCTCCAAAGTCAATACCTGTGCTTTTGGCGGCGGAGGCGCAAGCAGTGACAACTCAGGGCGCGCCGGCGGTATTTGTGAAACGGCTCCTCCAGCGGGGAGCAGAGCGGGTCCCTGAAGCCCCCGGCCGGCCGCCGCTTCGGAGGCCTCCCGGACGCGCGCGCCTCTGCTCTCTGAGACCTAGGTAAGCCCGGAGGCCGGCGCGGCCCAGGAGACAGGCCACAGCCGGGCGCCTGGGGACCGCGGGCAGATTGGAAACGAAGGAAGGCCGCGGTCCGCCCTGCCGCCTTCCTGTCGGCGGGGGGAATCCTCGCAACGCCTGGGGGCTCTTTGAGAAGCAAGCGGGAGGGAGGGGGGGCCATGGGAAGCTGAATAGCTAATAGCTTGCCAGAGGAGGGGGCTTCTTTCTCTCGCCTTCGCCTCGGCACAGAAAGAGGGGAAGACAAAAATCTGGCGAGCGAGCTGCCTGGGCCGAGACTGGCCACTTCAAACAGCCCTTCAAACAAAAGGAGACGATGAAAAGAAAGCCCCACCTGTCTCCAGTGTTTGCTAAAATAATAATAAATAGATTTCGTTTAATAAATAATTACAAGAGATTGTAAAGTGGAGTGCTTTGGAAAACATCTACCACGGGAGTCCCGCAGCCAGCCGTCACCTGCTCCCAAGGCGGACAACTTTATTGTTAAGCCACCCCCCAACTAGTTTGCCTCTGATAAACTCTCCCTCGTTTTCACAATGACTGTTTACTCATAGTTAGCACAATATTACCTTTGCCGTGATACACCCAGAGGGGGGAGGCCTGGCCCCTGGCCCCTGGGCACACCTGTCCCAGAAGCTGACACATGGATTTGGCGCCGATCAGGCCTCCCCCCGGGGGCCCTGCCTCCGTGTACATTGGCCCAATTGCCACCCATTTATAACAGGTTGGCTGCAAGGCCTATCTCGGTCCTATTTGTCTTCTTTTATTGAAAGCATATGGTCTCCAGGGGCTCACCAGCCCCATATTTCATCTGCCGGGAGCTGGGGCGCTCCCGCAGGCTGGTGCTGCCCAGCGCGCTGCGCCCCACTCAACGGCTGCCGGGCCAGCCGAGGGGATGGCCGAGATGGGGTGGGGAGAGATAAGGCGGGCTCCTCAGGCGCCTTGGGAGAGAAGCCATTCCCTCAGAGACTCCTCCTCCCCGGGCGCAGAGACCTCGTGCGCTCTTGAATGGGTGGCTGGTTCTTTTTCTTGGGTAGGTGAGAGGGCGCCATATGCCGCCCCCCGGGGCGTAGGAGGGAGCTCCAGCCCCGGGAGCCCTCGAACAAAGGGAAGAGAGGGCCCGGGACCTCAGGAGCGCCCGAGGTCTTTATTTCCAGATCCCCCTCCCTGCCCAGGGCCGCCTCCCCCCGGATGTCGGTAGCTCGCGCGCAGCGCCTGGAAACAAAGTGTCCACATTATCCCAGCCGCCAACGGATACAGTGAATGCGTGAAAAGGTGCATTGCGCACCAAGACACCTGTTGAAGCGGCGCCTCTTCTCAGCGCCTCTCTCTGTTCTGCCCTCGGTCAGCAGGGAGTGGGGGGTGGGAGGAGGGAGAGATACTGTGATTTGTGGCGACATATGTTGAGCAGATTGGTGTGTACTCTTCACAGGGACACACGCACCCTCGCTCCCATACACACCCCGCGAGAAGGAGCAGCTGCTCCCCTCACCTTCTCCCGACATAATACCTGGGCCAGGCGCTTTGGCGTCGCCTTTTGAGACTGCAGCTCTCCCCCCACCCCTTCTGCCTTCCGCCCCCACCTGCCGCCCCAATCTTGGCAGCTTCGCAGTAGGACGTTATTGTCAAATTTAACAGATGCACGTTTGTTCCCAGCGCCCGGTCGCAAACACACACACGCACACACGCAGGCATCCACAGAAAACGCGACCGATGACACAGATGCGGAGCGCAAGATGTCCATATGCCCGGCTCCGCGCCCGTCGGGGTTGGGGAAACAAACAGGACTGTGTGATTTTCTCTCCCCAGCCCGGAAGAGACGGGAACCTCCCTAGGCGGGGAGGCCACCCCCAGGCTCCTCTCACTTCGCGCTTTGCCCTTCGGCGCGAGGGCGCACGGCGGGGCGCGCGGCTGGGAGCCAGGAGAACGCACGGCTGTGGGCGCAGAGCGCCGACCCTGAGGCGGCGGGAAAGGGGTCCCTGGCAGGAGCGGAGAGGGCCAGAAGCTCCGGAGGTGCCGGTAAGGCACTGCCTGACCTCTGGCCCTCGCTTGACCTCTGGGCTTCCCAATTCCTGGGTCTTCCCGAGATTCCCAGGAGTGGACGTCCACCTGAGGCGCACTGGGGGCAGGCCCGTACCCCTGGAGGAGGCCGTTTCACACGCGTTTGCCCACTCACCTCCTTGGCGCATGCAAGTTCACCGAGCTGGGCTTTACCAGCGGAACGTGATGAGAGGAGCACTGGATGGGGGCCGGCTCTGCCACTATCCTTGTGCCGCCCTAAGAAAATTATTTCACCTGGAACCTGCTTCTTATCTATTAAAGGAAAAAGCTGTGAAGGAAATACGTTGTCATTTTCTTTGCAAGTTCTGCAAAATTTGGAAATCTTGGATATCAGTGGGTCTTAGGCTGTGAGAGGAGGAAACCCAGAGAGAGAGCCCCCACTCCCCTAATCCCCACACTTGGTTTCCCAGATCTGAGTTTCTGGCCAGTGGATCTTTCACCAACAGTTGAGGTGCTGGGAGCGGGGAAGGTAGTGGAGAAAGGCAGGCACTGAGGTGTTTAGGAAGCTATTCTCTGTCCCCGCCATCTTCCAGTTCTTGGGGCACGGGCAACCCATGGGACACTGTGACACTCAGTGACAGCATGCCTACTGATGCCAGGCTTTCACACCTTCATTTTCTCCAGTGCTGAGGTGGGGCTGGGAAGCTGGGTGGTGGGTGTGTGGCTCTTTCCAGGCCTCTTTCATGAGAAAAGTGTGCCCCTCCTACCCCTGGTGTGACCTTGCATGAGCTTTGCTCATTCCCTCATCCTTACATAAATAATTTTTATTTTCCATATGTTTTTGACTGAATGTGGTCCTGACATTTCTGAGATCCACTAGCCCAGGGCAGGGGACAATTTTCTTTGGGAGAAGTCTCTTCTGTACAAATCAGGGGAGCCCTCTGTTGGTGGTCCCTCTGTTTCCTACCCTGATGCCCCCTTCCCACCCATTCCCAGGGCCATGGGGATTCTGTCTAGGCAGCAACAATAAAACCAAAGGGTGTCAGAATTGCTATGAATTGGGGACGAGGGCAGGAGAAATCTATCCACCTCACTTCTTTCGGTCACCCACTTTCTAGTTATCAGATTGGGAAGGCAGGAAGGGCACAGGGCTGCAAGGTGGGGAGGGTCAAGAATTAATTCTAGACTAACTCAGTGGAGAAGCAATAGAATGTCATGCAATGTGGTTTCCCACACAGTACTTAGTAACTTTAATGTCCCTATGGGACTTTGAAGGAGGCAGATCACCCTCTCATACAACCTGAAGGGGAGCCAGGAAGGGATTTTTCCTAATTCCCAGTTTACTCCTGAGCATTCTGAGGCTCAAGGTCCCAGCATTTAGGATTGGAACTCCTCTTCCCTTGTGTCCATTCCAGCTAGCTGGCAGAGAATCTTCATTTTGTCACCTTCCCGGCCCCCTACCCACTGCCCACACTCTAGGATCTCCATCCTGCCACCCTCTGGAACCCTGTGGAGGTGGGCAGGTCTGTCAAGGTCTTGAGAGTAGAGGAGCTGAAGGGTTTGGGAGCAATAAAAAATGGAGACTTTCCCCTTCTCTCTTGTTTTTCTCTTCGTGTAGCTTCCACACGCTTCTAGCTCCCCATCCAGATTTACAGGGCATTTAGAGTTAGGACCTTCTTAAATTTGGTGCCAAGGCACACCTTACCACTTGCCCCACTCCAGCCCCGGCTCTGCTGTGAGGGTAATGAGCTTCATATTGCCCCTTGCTTAGACCTGAAAGCGGGTGGTCCCAATTTTTTTGATTAGGTGGCATTAGCAGAAAACTATTTTAGGCACACCCTTCAAAAACATAATGATATGTTATTATATATAATGATATGTTATAATAGCTGTTCATTATTCTTCACAAATTACATGCAATATAAAACATATGCAAAATAAGATTTATTATAAGTTGTGGGTGTCTTTCTGTACCAGGCAGCAAAAGTAGTGGAGAAGAAAATGTCATTTTGAGCCATGCGCCCTGGGTTCCAAATTGGACCACCTGGTAGCTGTGTAAGCTTGGCCCTATTGACTCAACCTCTCTGAGGCACCTCCATTTTCTCCCCTATAAAACAGGGTATAGGAGCGCCTGGGTGGCTCAGTTCGTTGAGCGTCTGACTCTTGGTTTTGGCTCAGGTCATGATCTCAGGGTCATGAGATCAAGCCCCACGTTGGGCTCCACGCACAGCGCCATGGAGTCTGCTTGGGATTCTCTCTCCCCCTTTCCTTCTTGCCCCTTCCCCTACTTTCTCTCTCCCCCTGCCCTAAGATAAATAAATCTTTAAAAAAATAAAAAGGGGGATAATAATAGAGTACCTACCTCATGGGGCTTAAATAATTTAATTCCTGTAAAGCAATCACTATGAACATGTAGTGAGTGTTCAACCATTTACGAATACAATCGTTGATGATACAGACATTATAAAACATACCTCCAAAGAAATTTGCATCCAGGAAATAAAAATGAACATAACTAAAAGTTCTAATATGTGACGACTCCTGCACTCTCCCCTCCGATTTGAGTCCTGCCATCTTAAGCACCTGCCATGGCAGGATCATCAACAGTTAAGACACCGGTCTGTGTTCAGCACGTTCTCACACATTAATATTCCTCATCAAACCAGTGAGGCAACATGGTCAGAGTTCAGCAGCCCATTTTACGTATGAACAAACTGAGGCTTTAGAGAGCTGATGTGACTCACCCCAGGGCACCCGGTTTGTATAGTGGAGAGGGAATAAGAATCTAGGTCTTCTGACCCCAAGTCTATGCCTCATCCACCCTAGCTCTCTGTTATATTGTGGGTCCCCCACCCTGTGAGCTGGTTGTAGCACCCATCCAGTTAGACTCTTGCAGAACAACTACCAAAAAAGAGGGTGTGGACTAATCAATGAAGCCAGCTGGTGGTGTGTGCATATGGCTCATTTACTCTTGTCCACCAGAAACCATAGCGGGCTTGGAGGAAACCTGGCATGTAACCTTATATGATGGGTGGGGTACACTTTGTAGATGCAAGTGTGGAAGGGAGCACTTTTATGCAGAGCTTCAGGTCTGCACAGGAAACTACAAATCAAATTCCTGTCAATGCAATTGCCCAGATACCAAGATGGCCCAGGTCAATTGGGCACACCTTACCTCTGTCTCATAAATGTTTATGAAGGGTCATTAGGAGAAGGTGGTGGCCAGCTGTTCCCCACAGTCACAGAGATTAGACTGTGGGAAGTGGTTTCAATTGGAAAAGCAGGGATTTAGGCTATTTAGGGCTTAGGATGACTATTCAGTTGTGTAGAACATATTTGGGGAGTCACCTGCCCCAGAAGGCCTTCAAGACCATGGGTGGAATTCATTGCTACAGTTCTTAACGTGCATGACTTGAAAGGAACACCAGTCCCCTCCTAAAGAATCATAGCATAATAGCACAAATCCATGATGTGCTAGGTGTTGTGAGAAATACCGAGAACCAGAAGGTTAGGGCTGAGGAAGACCTTCACTGGCTTCTAGTCCTCAACACTGAGTTGACAAACGGTTGGGAAGTGAGGCTCAGAATGGAAACATGTCTTATCCAAGGCCACTCTGCAAGGGTGGCCAAGTCAGAACCTGAGTCTCTTTCCATTAGTCCATGATCAAGCCCCAGAGCCCTTGCTCTGAGTTGCTCTTATTTGGTAGCCATCATTCTCTGCCTGGTATGTGGAGGTCCTTTGTCCTGTGTCTCCCTCATAAGAGGATGCAGTCCTTGAGATCAGGGGCTGTGTCATGTTGAGCATTTAGCAGGGACATTGAAAATGGTGGGTGTCTGATAGAGATTGGCTTCATGGGTCCAGGAAGATGAAGGTTACGTGAGATCTGGGCATCTGGGCAGCCAGCAGGGGGCTGGCAGGATATGGAATGAGTGGAAGGGGCTGATCAGACCTATATGGCTGCTGTAAACTCTAATGATGGGGCTAATGAAAGCAGAGAAGGGGAGGCACATCCCTCCTTTTGAGGGCACAACCTAAAAGTTATATACATCTGCACGTTGGCTAGTGCTTAATCACATGGCTTCATTTAGCTGCAAGGGGAGCTGGGAAATGGAGTCTGAAGCCTGGATGACCATATGCCCAGTGATCAATGGGAAATCCATTAGCAATGGTCCTTATCGTGCTTAGTTATTGGAAAATACAAACTTTTCCTTGGACAACAGTGGAAATCTTCAGTGTAATGTCCATCCCCACCCTTGTCACTCCAGTTTAGGGGACTCATGGATTGTGAATCCCAGAAGATGGTAGGCAACATTCTGTGTGTGTATACATCTTTCTGAGGGGAAGATTCAGTTTCATTAAGTCGTCTAAGGGGTTCATGGTGCCCTTCCCCAAATATTAAGACTTTGTGGTCTGAAGGTTGCTGAGCAATTTTGGGCAAGTCATGCAATCTTTCTGGTTTTTCTGAAAATTATCTTCTATGGAGATGTGCCTGGGCTTTGAGTGAATGACAAATTTTGAGTAAAAGTTGTCAATGAATGAAATGGACAAAATGAAGGCCTTTCAGCCATTTAGCATGTATTCCCTGAGGAATACAGCACCAAACACTGGTGTCAGCACTGGGGTTAAATCCAGTCCTTGCCTCAAGAGTCCAGAGTCTAGTGGTGAGACGGACCCAATGATGTTTACAGGAATTCCAGAACACTTTTGAGCTTGCTATTCCAGAGTACACCCTCCTAGTAGCCTAGGAGTCTGCACATTTAGCAAATCCGTGCTTTTGATACAAAACCAGAGTTGGGGCCAGATCGGAGATGACTAGCTTACAAGCTTTTGATGAGGTCACTACAGGCCAAGATGCAGGAACCAAGGCTGGCAGAATGAATCTTGGGCTCTGGGTTCTAACTCCAGCTCTGTGGAACTGTGGACTGCTCCTCTCTGTTAGGTAGGAATCATCACCCACTCATCCATGAAGAGGCAAATAGGGAGTGATCAGGAGCAGACTCTGGAGCCAGCCAGGTAGATTGGAATCCAGGCTATGTATGGATCTTATGCTTTTTGTGATATTGGACAAATTATTTAATTTCTCTGGCTTTGATTCTTTTATCTATAAAATGGAGGCAGTAATAGTACTCACCTCTAGGGTTGTTATAGGATGAAATGAGTTACTAGATGTCTAGTACTTAGAATAGTGCCCAGCTCATAGCAAGGCTAATGCTTTATTGAGGGTTACTGTTACTGGCCACGGGGTCATTGAGAGAGATGCATAGGAGAGCAAAACATCATGGTCTCTAGAGGCAGATGTTAAACAAAGCAATCATATGAATAGATGACAACAGAGCCTGGTGAGAGCTATGAAGGACTAGCTTTAGGGTGCAATGAAAGCTTGGGTCAGGGAAGGTGTCCTAGAGAAAGGACCAACATACCTAAAAGCCTGAAGCAGGAAGGAGCATTGAACAAAGTGAAAGGGCCTGTGGAGGGAGCACTGAGAAGGAGGGAGAGAGGTTCAAGGTGAAGCTGGAGGGCTGGCCAGGCTCCACTTGATAGGGTTGGGCTGGGCCCAGCAGAGCTTTGTGGGTTTTTGCCCTGAGCAACAGGAAGTGGTTATGAACTGAGGACTGACATGTTCATAATGCACATTTATGAACAGATCAGTGTGTATGTGAAGAGAAAATTGGCATCAACAGAGGGGAAACCAAGAGGTTTTTCTGGGTGAAAGAGGGTGGGGCTTGCCAGGGGACAGGGCATGGAGAGAGATGAGTGGATTTAGCTGAGAAAGGGAGAGTGGGCAGAGTCTGGCAAGAGATGGACTATGGGGCATTAGGGAAGGGATGATAGAAATGATGGGGGTGCCTGAAGTGAGATGAAGTTTCCCAGAAGACATGTTGTGTTTGGTGCCTCTGAGACATCCAGGTGGAGATGTTGAGTGGACTATTGGCCACAGGTCTTGGTGGAGGTCTGGACTGAAGATGTGTATTTGTGTTTTTTTTTTCTTCAAGTTTTTATTTAAATTCCAGTTAGTTAGCATACAGGGTAATATTCGTTTCAGGTCAAATTTAGTGATTCATCACTTCCATACAACACCCAGTGCTCATCACAGCAAGTGCGCTCCTTCATACCCATTGCCTGTTTAATCCATTCCCCCCCACCTCCCCTCCAGCAACCCCCAGTTTGTTTTCTATAGTTAAGAGTCTGTTTTCTGGTTTGCTTCTCTCTTCCTGCCACCCCCAACCCCATGGTCATCTGTTTGTTTCTTAAATTCCACATATGAGTGAAATCATACAGTATTTGTCTTTCAAGATGCATATTTGTGAGTCATCAGGGTATAGCCAGAGTTTGGGTATAGATGAGCTAGTTTAAGAAAAGAGCATGGCATGAAGAAGAGTAGGGTCGAGGAATGAGTCTTAGGAACTCCAGTTTTTAAAGGCAGAAAGGAGGAGGAGGAGCTAAGGAGATTGAGGGGGCAGGGCCAGAAAAGGAGGAGGACCACCAGAAGGGTGTGCTCTCCTGAAGACCAAGGGAAGGATCTCTCAATTCTGCGGGAGTAAGACATCATGTGTGAAGCAGCTTGATGAGGGGAGTTGGATGTTTTATATAGGTGTAAGAAAGCGGTATTGTTACAAATGTAGTGTGTGGGTGAAAGTGCTCTACAAGCAGTAGAGGGCTCTGCAAATGAGACTTAGATTACTACTCACCCGGACTGCGTGGTGAGACCTCAGAGCGTGGGGCAGGGAGACACTGTGGAGTTCCCACTTGATCTTATTTTTCAGCTGGTCCTTGATGGTCCATATTTTACACTCCAGCAATGCTGCAAGGACACTAGCTGCTGGCCAAAGAGGGCCTTGGAATGGCCAGCTGAAGGCACCGCAAAGTCAGCAAGGATGGGAGACCATCCTCTGGACCATAATATACATACTAAGATCAACACTCTATATGGTGCTGTGTACTCAGTAGGGTAGAACACATGAGTCCAGGAATCAAGAGAGAGGAAGCAAGAGTAGCCCCACTTTCTATCACTCTCAGTGACCTACTTGAGGAATTTAGCTCTCTGTCCCTACCATGTTAGGCTTGGAGACCCTATGAGCAAAGTCACCCAGAGTTCAGACAGACTCACAAGACGATGCGGTTGACTGGGTGATCTCAATGTCAGGCAAGATGGAGGGGGCATGGTGTAGGGTGGGGCTAGGTTGCCAAGTATGTCAGACTTAGGTATGCTTGGCAACTCAACAGGTCGCTGTATGAAGAGGGATTATAGGTTGAGGAAGAGAATCCAGACTAGCAGCAGAAGGCCCTCCGGAGTTGAGACAGAAGAAGATGTGGCTGGACCACCACGAGTTGCCCTGGTTGTGATGGGCCAAACCTCCCCTCTTCTGCCAAGAGATATGGGAGATTTCCCGGCAGCATCTCTAGAATAGTTCCCGTTTTCCCTCAGATCTCCTCTTTGCCTTTCCCTGGCTCTGTTCTGTGTTGCAGGCAGCTGATTCCCATGGCCTGTTTCTGGGGCTCTCAGGAGAACCGGTTTCTGCCTGGGATCAGCCAATAGGAGACACTGGTGGGAGGTGAAAGTGTGGGAGGAAGAGGAATCAGGCCATTTCTCATCTTTCCTGTCCATCTAAGGTGGCATCTCCAGCACCACATTTATCAGTTAAGTTTTTAAACTTCTCTTCCATGGCTCTAGTTTCACCACCATGTATAATGTCATTGATGGCCTTTGTCAGGTAGAAATGCTCTTCAGTGTCTGCTTCACTTAGAGTCTAAATCGTGAACAAATGTCACAGTTGGTCAAATGCTTGTTGTGCATCTATCAAGATGATTGTATAATTTTCCTCTTTTATTCTTTAATGTGGTGAATTATACTGACTGGTTCTTAAAAATTTAAAACCAACTTTGCATTGCTGGGGTAAACTCCACTTAGTTCTGATGTATTATTATCCTTTTTAGACATTGCTGTGATTGATTTGCAATTGTTTTGTTAAGGATTTTTGTATCTATGTTCAAGGAAGGATATTGGTCTGTAATTTTCTTGCGTAGTCTTTGTCAGGTTGTGTTATCAGAGTCTTTCTGGTCACATAAAATGAAAGGGGAGGCTGTGCCAGTTATCAGTTTATTGCTTCCTAACTCCAAAACCATTCTTCTTTGCCCGCTCTGTGATAAAGGAGATGGTGGGTCGTGTAATTAAATAATTAACAGCGGGCACCACATTAAGCCTTGTCAGTAGAGGGTGCTGGTGGGACATGGGAGGGGTAAAGGGTTTTCTTTTCCTGAAGAGTGAGCTTTCTCTAGGGCTTAGCTAGATGAGCATGCAGGCTCCTCCGGCTGTCGACTGCCGCATGCTACAGGAACAGTCCCTTCTCGGGCAGCGGGGCGATACAGTGCTGCTGGTGAGGCACCTTCCCACCAATGGTCACCCCAGCAACTTGATAGCAAGCTCCAAGGCATAATTCACTGTGGATGACTTCCCTCTGCATCCCAAATGTCACACTAGCATGGCACTTCGGGCATCCCAGCCACCTCTCTACCATCCAGTGAGTCATGTCATGTCCTCTCCAGTGAGGTCTGGGTCTCAACCCAAGGAGGGGGATCTTTTTTTTTTCTTTAAATTTATTGTTATGTTAATCACCATACATTACATCATTAGTTTTTGATGTAGTGTTCCATGATTCATTGTTTGTGTATAATACCCAGTTCTCCATGCAGAACGTGCCCTCTTTAATACCCATCACCAGGCTAACCCATCCCCCCGCCCCTTCCCTTCTAGAACCCTCAGTTTGTTTTTCAGAGTCCATCGTCTCTCATGGTTCGTCTCCCCCTCCAGTTCCCCCCCCATCATTCTTCCTCTCCTGCTATCTTCTTTTTTTTTTCTTAACATATGTTGCATTATTTGTTTCAGAGGTACAGATCTGTGATTCAACAGTCTTGCACAATTCACAGCGCTCACCATAGCACATACCCTCCCCAATGTCTATCACCCAGCCACCCCCTCCCCCCCCCCCCCCACCACTCCAGCAACCCTCAGTTTGTTTCCTGAGATTAAGAATTCCTCGTATCAGTGAGGTCATATGTTACATGTCTTTCTCTGATTGACTTATTTCACTCAGCATAACACCCTCCAGTTCCATCCACGTCGTTGCAAATGGCAAGATCTCATTCCTTTTGATGGCTGCATAATATTCCATTGTACATAGATACCACATCTTCTTTATCCATTCATCTGTCGATGGACATCTTGGCTCTTTCCACAGTTTGGCTATTGTGGACATTGCTGCTATAAACATCGGATGTGCACGTACCCCTTCGGATCCCTACATTTGTATGTTTGTGGTAAATACCCAGTAGTGCAATTGCTGGATCATATGGCAGCTCTATTTTCAACTTTTTGAGGAACCTCCATACTGTTTTCCAGAGTGGTTGTACCAGCTTGCATTCCCACCAACAGTGTAGAAGGGTTCACCTTTCAAGGAGGGGAATCTTTATGATCACTCCAGCTCAGACCCTAGAGATAGTGGCTACTCCTTATGTTTGCTATTCCTATATTCTTTAGGTCTCTTGTTGACTCTTACTAGACAATTCCCTTTTCCCCCCCAATCTCCTGTTAATACTTCTTTATACTAAACTTCAAGTTACCATTTGAATTACTGTGTAGTTTCTGTCTCCTGATTGGACCCTGAATGATACAGAAATGCTTCCTCCTCTTCTGTTTTCTGAAGGAGTGTTTAAGATTGGTATTTCATCTTTAACAGCTGTTCATAATATTTCCTTAATATTCTTTTAAAGTCTGTAGGATCTCTAGTGATACCACTCATTTCATTCTTGATACTGGTATTTTGTGTTCTCTCTTTCTTCTTAATAAGTCTAGCTAGGGGTTTATCAATTTTATTAATCTTTTCAAAGAACAGACTTTTGTCTCTATTCATCTTCTTCTTTGTTTCTTTTTATTTCATTGAATTTTTCTCTTATTATTTGTTCTCTATTTACATAGGGTTGAGTTTCTTCCATTTACTTTCTCTAGCTTCTTAAGGTGAAAACCTAGATAATTGATTATTTTATGATATAGGCATTTAACGCAGTACATTTCCCTCTAAACACTGCTTTATCTGCATAATACAAATTTTGATATGTTGTGTTTTCATTATTAGTTCAAAAAATTTTATTTCTCTTGTGATTTTTTCCTTTGACTCATGAGTTATATGGAAGTATGTTATTTAATTTCTATTTTCCCCCTTCTGATATCTCATTGTTTATTGATTTCTAATTTAATTCCTTCATGACCAGAGAAATAGTCTATAAGTTTTCAACCTTTTGAAATCTATTTAAACTTATTTTATGGTCTAAAATATGGTCTTTCTTGAATGTTTCATATGCACTTGAAATTAATTTATATTTTGTGGTTGTTAGTCTGTAAATGTCAGTTTAGTCAAATTGGGTAATAGTGTTTTTGAGATTTTCTACATTTTTTCTTTTCTTTTCTTTTCTTTTTTGTTTACTTCTTCAATCAGTTAATGAGAGAGGATGTTAAAATCTCCAGTTATGATTGTGGATTTGTCTATTTCCTTTGTTCTCTCAGTTTGGCTTCATAAATGTTGAAATGCTATTATTAAGTTCATATATTTTAGGAACTGTTATATCTTTTTTTTTAGGAACTGTTATATCTTAATTAATTGTCCTTTTTAAAATCTTATGAAATGGCTTTCTGTATCTTTTGTAATAAGATTTCTTGAAATCTACATCGTCTGACATTAATATAGCCACACCCGATGTTCTATATTCAGTGTTTACATGGTATATCTCTCCATCTATTTAATTTTCACATATTTGTATTTTATATTTAAATGATCTCTCTTATGGACAGTATATAGGTGGGCTTCTGACATCTCTGCCTTTTAACTGGAGTTTGTAATATGTTTACCTCTAGTGTAATTAATGATGTGGTTGGGTGTAAGTTTAACATCTTGCTACTTGTTTTTCATTTGTTCCTTCAAGTTTTTGTTACTCCATCTCTCTTTTTCTGCCTTCTTTTGGATCAAATATTTTTAATATTCCATCAAATTTCCTCTATTTGCTTCTTAATTCTGTATCTTTTTATTATTTTTATTCTTTCCTTCCAGCAATATGAAGCCATTTATCTGTCCCCTCCATCCTTTGTGCTGTTTGTGATGTATTTTACTTCTACATGTGTTATAAATCTACCTTGCATTATTATCATTTTTGCTTTTCTTACATTATTATTTTACTGCTTTAACAGTCTATTCTCTTTTAAGGAAATCACAAGAATAAAAAATAACATAGCGTTTTATATTTACCTATTTATTTATAACTTTTGGTGCTCTTCATTTCTTCCTGTAGATGTGAGTTATCAATAGGTGTCATTTTCCTTTAGTTAGAAGAGCCTCCATTAGCATTTCTTATAGCCCAGATTCACTGGAGACAAATTATCTCAGATTTCATTTATCTAATATCTTTATTTCATACTCAACTTGAAGGATGTTTTTGGTGGATATAGAAACGCCTTCACATTGGGGTTTAGGGAATTAACATATGAATTTGGGTGGGGTGGGGTGCACAAACATTCAGTTCACAGCAGCAGCCCTGAAAGTTGCATTGTACATTTAATGAACTGGCCATGTCAGTGTACTCAGTGGGTGACATGTCCAGTTTGATTGATTGCATACCCTGCATTTTCTATACCTTTTCTCTTGTAGAATCTTTCTAAATCTGAGGGGTAAATGGACTTCCTAAAAGCCTAATCCAATCTTGTTTGGCCAGAAAATTCTTGGGGGAAAAAAAGAATGAATTTTCAATATTTAAAAAATAAGAGATCTCTCTCAAAAATCTAAATTTTGAGCTTCTTTTGAAGAATTAATATTGATAACAATGCTGGGCTACTGTTCTTTCATGCCACAATTGGCTGGAGCCCTTTACAAACCTGCTCTCCGTGGCTATAACGGATCCACTTTCACTCATTTATCTTTCCTTGGCTGTTGCTGATGTGGCATAATAACCCCAAACAGAGGGAATATTTGGCCACTCTTGGTAAAAGTTATCACCTGTGATTATGTTATAATGAAATTTTTTCATGTCCAAAGATATTAAATAGTAAAAAAAGAAAAGAAGAGAAAATTACAAACCACACCATGAACAAGGAAAATAGTAACTTCAATGAGAAAAGATAATCAACTGATAACAACACCAAGATAAATCAGCTGTTGGAATTATCTGATGAAGATTTCTAAAGCAACCATCATAAAAATGATTCAACAAGCAATTGTAAATTATCTTGAAACAAGTTGGAAAAATCACAGCAAAGAAGTAAAAGAAACAACTAGAAATTATAGAACTGAAAAAGAAGGCAATAACAGAAAATAAAAACTCAATGGTAAGTTTAATAGTATAACGAAGAGGATAGAATCAGTGAACTTGGGAACAGCTCAATAGAATTTACCCAAACTGAACAACAGAGACAAAACAGAATTTAATAAAAGGGAGAGGGGGCATCTGGGTGGCTCAATCAGCTAAGCGTCTGACTCAGTTTTGGCTCAGGTCATGATCTTAGGGTCGTGAGATTGAGCCCCACGTCAGGCTCTGTGCTCAATGTGGAGTCTGCTTGAGATTCTCTCTCTCTCCTTCTGCCACTCCCCCCTGTTCATGTTCTCTCTCTAAGATAAATAAATAAATCTTTAAAAAAAGGAAAGAGATGGAGAAAGAAAGTGTTCTTTCTTAGCAGTCTCAGGAACTTGTGGGACAAAAACAAGAGATCCAACATTCAAGTCAAAGATAAGAAGAGAAAGAGAATGGGGTTAAAAGAGTATTCAAAGAAATAATGGCTGAAAATCCCTCAAATTTGGTAAAAGACATAAACCCACAGTTTAAAGAAGCTGGGCTAACTCCAAATAGGATAAACCCAAAGAACTATATGTCAAGATACATCATAACTAAACTTCTGAAAACTGAAGACAAAGAAAAAGTCTTGCAAACAGCCAGAGAGAAATAACACATTAACATATATGAGAACAGAATTCTAATGAAGGCAGGTTTCTTATTTGAAATGTGGAGACCAGAAAAAAATGGCATACATTTTTCAAGTACTGAAGGAAAAACTCAAATATAATTCCTATGTCCAGTGGAACTATTCAGGAATAAGACAAAGGAAAACTAAAGCAATTCATCACTTGCAGACTTATTCTTAAAGTATGGATAAAAGAAATTTTTCAAACAGAAAGGAAATGATAAAAGAAGTTCTTTGGAGGGCGCCTGGGTGGCTCAGTTGTTAAGCATCTGCCTTCGGCTCAGGTCATGATCCCAGGGTCCTGGGATCGAGTCCCACATCGGGCTCCCTGCTCAGCGGGAAGCCTGCTTCTCCCTCTCCCACTCCCCCTGCTTGTATTCCTGCTCTCGCTGTCTCTCTCTGTCAAATAAATAAATAAAATCTTAAAAAAAAAAAGAAGAAGTTCTTTGGAGCATTAGGAAATACAATACAATAGATTACCTTCTGAGTTTTATAAGTAATATATAAGGATTGAAACAAAAATTATAAGCACATTTGATATTCAAAGCAATGATATTTAAAAGTGGGGAAGGTAAAGATATCTAAATGGAAGTAAGGTTTCTACATTTCACTTGAAGTGGGAAAATGTTGATAGCAATAGACTGAGGTGAGTCACATGTGTCTAAGTCCAGGGCAACCACTAAGAAAACCATATAAAATTGTATACTCAAAAACCCTATAAATAAATAAAGTTGGATCCTAAAAAATGCACAAGTAACCCCCAAGAAGGCAGGGAAAGAGAAATATAGCTTCCTTTGAAGAGTCATGGCTTCCTGCCTAAGTCACCAAAGGCAACTGTTTGGTATTACATCTTACATTTTTATTACCTAGAACGGAAATTGAGGTTCAAAAATAAACTATTTATTTAAGATTTTATTTATTCATTTGAGAGAGATAGAAGAGATAGAAGGAGAGATAGTGAGAGAGACAAGCAGGGCGGAGAGGGAGAAGTGAGCTCCCTGCAGAGCAAGGAGCCGGATGCAGGGCTTGATCCCAGGACCCTGGGATCATGACTTGAGCCAAAGGCACAGGCCCAAACAACTGAGCCACCTAGGCGCCCCAACAATTTTTTTTTAAAAGAACAAAATAAGCAGGAAAATATTTTTTAATGGCAGAGTAAGACCTAATTTTTAATAATTACCTTAAATATAAAGGGCCTAAATATACTATTAGCATTTACATTTAATGCTTTAAGAGTAAATGGTCTAGATATACTACTGGGCAGATGTTGAGAGAGTGGGCAAGAAAGACAAGACCCAACTACATGTAGTTTACAAAGACCTCACTATTCAACAACATAGGTAGGTCAAAAGTAAAGTGATGGAGAGCGATACGCTATGCAAACATTCATTTTTTTAAAGGAGAAGTGGCAATATTAATATCAGATAAAAAAGAGTTGAGAGCAATGAAAATTACTAAAGACAAAAATGGGCATTACCTAGTGATAAAAACACTGATCTATCAAGAAGACGTAATGATCCTAAATGTGTACTCACCAAATAACAGAGCCTCAAAAACCATGAAATAAGAACTGATAAAGCTTAAAGGAGAAATGGACAAATACATGTTCAGAGTTGGGGATTTCAAAACTCCACCCTGAGCAACAGCTAAAGCTACTACACAGAAACTCAGCAAGGCTCTAAATAACATAGACACATAAGAAAATCTTCAAACACTTGGAAATTAGCACACTTCTAAATAATCCATGGGTTAAAGAGGAAGTAGCAAAGGAAACAAAAGTACATAGAACTGAATGAAAATGAAAATATTACATATCAAAATATGTGGCGTGCAGCTAAAGCAATACTAAGAGACAAATTTATAACATTAATTGCTTATATTGGAAACGAGTAGGAGGTCTCAAATCAACAATCTACTTTCCTACCTCAATAAACTATAAAAATAAAATAAAAATTAACCCAAAACAAGAAGAGAGGAAATAATAAAGATCAGAGCAGAAAGCAATAAAATTAAAAAAGGAAAACAATAGAGAAAATCAATAAAACAAAAAAGTGGTTTGTTGGGGAAGAAATCAACATAATTGATAAACATCTAGCAATACTGGTAAGAGTATTTTATCTAGCAATAAAGGTAAGAGGAGAGAAGAGTATAATAACCAATGGGAGGAATAAAAAAAGATGTGACTATACATGATACAACCATTAGAGGTTAATAAAGCAATATCACAATGTTATGTTCATGTATGTATTCTACAATTTAGAAGAAAGAGATAAATTCTTAAAAACAAAAAGCTACCAGAACTCAGTCAAGAGAAATACATAATCTGAATAGTTCTACACTAACTTAAAGACTTGAATTCATAAATAAAAGCCTTCTGAAAATGAAATCTCCAGGTCGAATGGTTTCACTAGAGAATTCTATCAAACATTTTGAGAATTAACACCAACTTAACACAATTTTTTCTTGAGAATACAAAAGGGAACATTTCCCAACTCAATTTAGAGGTCAGCATTACTCTGATAACAAATCCAGAAAAGAGTATAAGACTAAAACAAAACTATAGACCAGTATCTCTCATGACTTAAAGTCAAACATCCTCAAAAAAATTGGCAACTTAATTCCAACAATGTATAAGAAAATTATACATCATGACCAGGTATACAAGAATGGTTTAGCATTTGAAAATCAATCAATATAATCCTCCATACCAACAGACTGAATAATAAAAATCATATGATAATATCAATCAAGGCAGAAAAAACATTTGACAAAATCCCACACCCAGTCGTGATAAGAACTCTCAGCAAACTAAGATGGAAGAGAACTTCATTAAGTTGAAAGAGGGCATCTATGGAAAACCCATATTAATGGTGAAAAATTAAATGATGAAAGACATAATGGTGATAAACTGAATGCTTTCCCTTTAATATTGGAAACTAGGCAAGGATATCTGTTTTCACCACTCTCTATAGTATTGGAAGTTCTAGCCACTGCAGTAAGGCAAGGGTGGGGGGGAGAGTCATGCAGATTGGAGAGGAAAAATAAAAACTGTCCTTATTTGCAGATGACATGACTGTCTACATAGAAAAAGCCTAAGAAATATAAAAAAACCTCCTAAAACTAATATGTGAATTCAGCAAGGTTGCAGGATATGAGATAAACATACAAAGTCAATTGTACTTCTATATATTAGCAATGAACACATAGGCACTGAAATAAAAAAATACGATACCATTTACATGACACACACCACACAAATAAAATACTTAGGTATAAATCTAACAGAATATGTACAAGACTTGTATGTTGAAAACAACAAAATGCTGATGAAAGAAACCAAGAAATCCTAAATAAATGTAGAGACATATACCGTGTTTAGGGATCAGAAAATTCAACATAGTAATGTTGTCAGTTCTTCCCAAATTGATTTACAGGCTTAACACAATTCCCATCAAAACCCCAGCAAGGGTACCTGGCTGGGTTGATAGGTAGAGCGTGCAACTTTTGATCTTGGGGCTGTAAGTTTGAGCCCCACATTGGGTATAGAGATTACTTAAAAAATAAAATCTTTTAAAAAAATAGCAAGATTTTTTGCAGATATAGACGAGATTATTCTAAAACTACATGACAAGGCAAAAGAACTAGAATAGCTAAAAACAATTTTGAAAAGGGAGACTGACATTAACTCTACTTGATTTCCAGATTTATTATATAGCTGCAGTAACCAAGACTGTGCAGTATGGGTGGAGGGATAGATGCACAGATCAGAGACACATGGAACAGAATAGACAACCCAGAAGCAGACCCACACAAATATGCCGTGCTGATTTTTGATAAAGGTGTAAAAACAATTCAGTAGAGGAAAGATAGCCTTTACAGCAAATGTGCTGGTATAAGTAGACATCCAGGGGCGCCTGGGTGGCTCAGTTGGTTAAGCGACTGCCTTCAGCTCAGGTCATGATCCTGGAGTCCCTGGATCGAGTCCCGCATCGTGCTCCCTGCTCAGCGGGGAGTCTGCTTCTCCCTCTGCCCCTCCCCCCTCTCATGTGCTCTCTCTCACATTCTCTCTCTCAAATAAATAAATAAAATCTTTAAAATAAATAAGTAGACATCCATAGGCAAAACAAAACAAAGTAAACAAACAAAAGCTTTCAACTCAAATCTCATGTCTTATACAGAAATTAATTCAAGATGAATTCTGGACTTTAATGTAAACACAGAATTATAAAACTTACAGAAAAATAATTCCTCAAGATCTAGGTTCAGGATCTAGACAGAAAGCTTTTAGATCTGACACTAAAAGCAAGACTCATAAGAGGAAAATAAATGGATAAATTGGACTTTATCAAAATTTAAAACTTTTGCTCTATGAAAGATTCTGTTAAAAAGATGAAAAGGCAAGCTACGGAGTGAGGAAATATTTGCAAAGCACATAGGCAATAAAAGACTAGAATCTAGAATATATATATTACTCAAAACTAAACAGTAAAAAACCCAAACAATCCAATTAGAAAATGGACAAAAGTGCGGGGTCTGGGTGGCTCAGTAGGTTAAGCGTCTGACTTCGGCTCAGGTCATGATCCCAGGGTCCTGGGATTGAGCCCCACATCGGGCTCCCTGCTCAGGCGGGAGTCTGCTTCTACCTCTCCCTCTGCCTCTGCACCACCACCCCCGGCCCCGCTCATGTGCTCTCTCTCTCTGTCTCTCAAATGTATAAATAAAATCTTAAAAAAAAAGAAAATGGACAAAAGACATGAACAGACATTTCACTGAAGAAGATATGTAGATGGCACATAAAATATGAGAAGATGTTCAACATTATTGACCATCAGGAAATGCAAATTTAAACCACAATGAAATATACACCCCTGTCAGAATGGCTAAATAAAAATAGCAACAATGCTAAATTTCTGTGAGCATGTAGAGAAACTCGTCTCTCATACATTGCTTGTGGGAATGTCAAATGGGATAGCCACTCTGGAAAACAGTTTGGCAATTTCCTATAAAACTAACATGCAACTACAATGCAATTCAGCAATTGCTCTCCTGGCATTTCTCCCAGAGAAAGGAAGACTTATGTTTACTCAAAAATCTGTACATGAATCCTTATAGTAGTGTATGGGAAAACTCTGTTTTCTCTCTCCCCACAGAGCACTCTCCTCCACATCTGATACTTCTGGTCACCAAATGTGGTTGTGGGTTTTCTCACACAGAAGCTCCATGCCCTTTCCCACTTACTGTGCCCCATGTGTCTCTTTTATCTGGCTGTTCCTGGGTTGCATCCTTTTATAATAAGCCAGTAATCTGGCAAAGAAACTCTTTTCGGGAGTTCTGGGGGCCACTCAGAACCCAGAATGGAGTGACGCCAGCTCAGTGTCCTAGAACTCAATTCAGTTCTGACACTACCTACCTAGTGTTAGTATCAGATGCCACAGATTAAGGACTCAGTCCTACAAGATTGCCCCTTGACACTTCTGATGCCAATCACAAGTCCAGGTTGTTACCTGTGCATGTGACTGACTGGTTCCTGGTTCCATTAATTTCCAATAGTGGTCCCCAGAACTCTGGAAAAGAGTTTTCTTGCCGGATTACTGGTTTATTGTAAAACGATACATCCCAGGAACAGCCAGATAAAAGAGATACATGGGGGCACAGTAGATGGGAAGGGGCATGAGCTTCTGTGCCCCTGCTAGGTGTTACACCCTACCAGCTTCTCCACCTGTTCATCAACCCAGAAGCTCTCCAAACCCTGTCCTTTGGACTTTTTTAAAAAAATATTTTATATTTATTTTGAGAGAGAACACACGTGCGTGGGAGAGAGCACAAGCAGAGGGGCAGAGGGAGAAGCAGACTCCCTGCTGAGCAGGGAGCCCGATACAGGGCTCGATCCCAGGACCCCAGGATCAGGACCTGAGCCGAAGGCAGATGCTTAACTGACCGAGCCACCCAGGCACCTTGTCTTTTGGATTTTTAAGGAAGCTTCATTACATGAGCACTATTGATCAAATCATTAGCCATTGGTGATTGATTCAGCCTCCAGCCCCTCTCCCTTCCCTGGAGGTGGAGGGGTTGGGGCTAAAGTTCCAATCCTCTAATCACATGGTTTTTCCACTGGCAACTAGCCTTCATCCTTAGGAGCTTTCCACAAGTCACCTCCTTTACCTAAACTCAGGTGTGGTTGAAAGGAGCTTGTTATAAATATCAAAAGACATCTCTCTCTCTCTCTCTCTCTTTTTTTTTAGATTTTATTTATTTATTTGACAGAGAGAGACAGTGAGAGAGGGAACACAAGCAGGGGGAGTGGGAGAGGGAGAAGCAGGCTTCCCGCGGAGCAGGGAGCTCGATGCGGGGCTCGATCCCAGGACCCTGGGATCATGACCTGAGCTGAAGGCAGATGCTTAACGACTGAGCCATCTGTGTCTCTCTTATCACTTACGAAACCCCATGGGTTTTAGGAGCTCTGTATCAGAAAAGAATATGAAGACTAAATACATGTTTCTTATTATAAATCACAATATCACAAATAGCTTTATTCCTAAAAGCCCAAATTGGAAACAATGGAATTGTCCTTAGTGGGTGAAAGGTTGAACAAACTGTGGTACATCCATACCATGGGATATTATTTAGTAATGAAAAGGAATGAATCACTGATAGACATAACAACCTGGATGAAGCTCCAGATAATTCTCTGGAGTGGAAAAAGCCAATTCCAAAAGATTATGTTCTATACAATTCCATTTATATAAGATTTTTGACATGATGAAATTGTGGCCATGGAAAAACAGATGAGTGGTTGCTAGGAGATGAAAGAGGAGGTATGGCTCTAGAAGGGCAACATGAGAAATCCTTATGGTGACGTAAGTGTTTTGTATCTTGACCGTGTCCATGTCAGTATCCTGATGTGATACTGTACCAGAGTTCTGCAAAATGTTGCCATTAGAGGGAACTGGATAAAGTATATAAGAGGTATCTTTGTATTATTTCTTACTACAGAATACTGATCTACAATTATTTTAAAATACAAGGTTTAATTAAAAAAACAGAACATCTGCTTGAATTTACTGGGGATCTAGCAGGATAGTTATGGTAGATTGTAAAATCACTACAAATTCCTCCCATGCACACATTTTTACTTGGTGACAATAGTAAATCTTTCATTATAAATATTTCCTGGTGGGTTCTACCTGTCTGACTGAATTTTGACAGATACTCCTAGCAACCACCAAAGTAATCAATGACTTGTTTTTTTAAAAAAATAACTAATGAATTTATGGATGGAACTTCTGATTTCAGTTTCAACATGTAAAGGGCTTGGAAGTCATCATTGCATACTTAAAATGGAACAAAAGGCGAACAAACTGAAAATCAACTACTTTTCTTCAACCCATGGGAGCACTGAGATTCCAGGGCAAACGACCACCCTGGAATCTGGGGAGATAGGTGAACAGTCAGAATCAGCTTACCTGGAATAGACGCTGCTAGAGCCACAAACCGGTAGTTACGTTTAAGTGGTCATTTTGACCAATTGCCGGAGGCTAAGTATGGATTAGTTTGAGAGTGAGACACTCCAGGTGGCTGGGGGCAGGGTCCAGGATGAGGGGAGTCTGCATACTCTCATGGGTTTTACCTTCGGGAATCCCAGTGAATTCTCAAGGTAAAAATCTAAGAAAAATTCCCTTGGGAGTCCAGAAGCTTCTCCATACCATTCTTGTCCCTGTTACATATGTCTGTGCTTTGAAGTCACTTAAAATAATTCTCTGTGGTTAAGCCACAACCTTGATATATAGTTAAGTTCATATACTTCGTTTTGTGTTTTATTTTTAACTACTACTTTTAAAAGTACTGATTTAATTTTGTTTTATAATGATGTCAGACATTTAGTTGGCTCCAGACCCAACACCATCAAACAAGGTACTTTCAATGAAGTTTAATTTCCAACCCTGTCTCCTCCTTCCCCTTATTGGAAACCATTTTTATTAGTTTTTGGTTTATCCTTTCATTGTTTAAAACATAAGCAAATTTATTTATTTAGTTGTTCGTATTTATATTCTCCCTTTCTTAGATGGGAGACACCATCCGATGCCTTGTTCTGTACTTTGCTTTTCTCACTTGGCAATCATCATGCCATAGCTGTTATCTGGAACTGGACTTTGAATGAGCTGGATGCTAGGACGCAAACAGTAAGCAGCTATATGATTTCTCCCTACTGACTCTCCCATCTTATTCCTCATTTCCCCTGGGTGAAATCTCTGGCCATTCTCGGGGCTTTCCCCAATCACTAGTGGGTAACGAATAGCATCCATTTCCAGGGGAATATAAAAACTCCAGCTTTATTTAGGGCTTCTCCCTTCCCGCAGCTCAGACCCCAGAGTCTTGGGACCCCTGCAGTGGTGTGATCCACTTATGTCTTCTTTTCCTTCTCCTGCCTACCTGCCTAGCTGCTGGTTTGTACCCCAGGGTGGGAAGAATCAGAGAAGTTCTTGCTTTGCTGCAGCTGTCACTTGGTGCGGAGGCTTTCTGGGCGTGGCTCTTCCCAAATGCTGCCGGTCTTACTCTAGGAGTAGCTTCCTGGGTTCTTTGGAGACCATCCCTATCCCTAAGGATTTGTCACCTAGAGTTGCCTTGGCACAGATATTGTCTTTGTTTGCTGTTTCTGTGTAAGTCCCTTCTCTGCCCCTCAGTTTCTGGGAAGTCACCTAGTCCCTCCACACTCCTAAGGTGACCCAGCCTGGCTTCCTTCTTCAGGCTCCACATCTGACCCAGGGGGATTCATGTACCCTTTGCCTGTGCACATTCTACTTTTCTTCCCTTGGCCAGTCCCCTTGGGATGGTGGCCCACTAATAGACTGAGATTTAATCCGAAGGTTATAGAGATGCCCAGAGTCCTGGCTTATCTGCATTGCTTATGTTTTACATTCTGACCCAAACAATGCTCGAAGTGTCCTGTCCCACCAGGTGACTCTGGGAGATGGTATCAGTCTGGTAAGGCTTAGGGACAGTACCCCCTTCCTGGCTGCCTCTCCTAACCCCCCTTCCCCGGCAAGCCATAGCGCCCAGCACCATTGAAATCTCATTCCCAAACCTCAGCCAGGCTCTGAACATATGTTCCACCATGAAAGGAACAATAGGACCTCCAGGCTTAATTAAGACCCCACAAAAAGCCCTCAGCTGGGCAGGCCTCATTTTCTGCTCTCAGTTCCTTTTTCTGCTCACCCCGCCCCCCTACTTCTTTCTGCTGCTCCCTCTGTGGATGAGATGAAAGGCATCCCAGACCCTCCGCTCTGGCTCTTTCCTGCTCCTCTTTTCTCATAGTCCGACCTCCCTCTACTTTTCTGAGCCCTGGTGGAGCAGAGGCCATCCGGGTCCTGGTGCCAGACCGCCCGAAGCCCCCAGGTCCAGCTGGGGAAGCAGGCGGCCAGCAAGGACCTGCTCGGCTCCTAGTCCCCCTAGGGCTGCCATAGCCGGGACCCCCTGGCTAACCTGTGGGCTCACCTAGCTTAGGCTTGTAGTCCAACCTGCATTTTAGTGGGAGGTGGCTGCATTGACTCTAAGACCTCTGTAGTTCACACTCAGGCCCAAGTCCACGGGCTTGTGAAGGCTTACCAAAGGGCCCAACACAGCACAGGCACATAAAGAATTCTTATGTTGAATGAATCTATGAATTTTTATGTATTTAACAAAGCTCACGTGCTGTTTACTGTATGCCTAAGAGCTATTAATCTTCCCATTAGGTAGTATTATCATCCCCATTTCACAGATGAGACCATTGGGGCACAGAAAGGTTAAGTAAATTGCACAGGTCACACAGCAAGTAGGTAGCAGAGCCAGAGAATTCAAATCCAAGTCAACTGGCCCCAGAGGCCATACCTTATCCAGGTATGCTTCTAATGAAAGAATACCCTGCCTAGGCTGCTTCTAATGAAAGAATAGACCCATTTGACCACCACCTGGATAAACCACCTCCTTCCTCAGTTCTGCTTCTCCCTCTTCCCTGCGCAGTTTAACAGATTATTATAAAGTGAACATCCATGAAACCACCAACCAGATCAAGACCTTGAACACTGCCGGGACCTCATAGCTTCCCCTGCCTACTGTGTGCATGCTCCCAGCCAGACATAATTCCTTCCTCTCCCCTAGAGCCAACCCAGACTCCCCCAAATAAATCTCCATGTCCAGATGGTTTCATTAGTGAATTCTGCCAAACATTTTTTTTGAAAGATTTATTTATTTATTTTAGGGGGGAGGGGCAGAGGGAGAGGGAGAGAGAGACATGGGGCTCTATCTCATGACCATGAGATTACAACCCTGAGATCCTGACTTGAGTCTATAGCAAGAGTCAGATGCTCAACCAGCTGCACCACCCAGGCACCCCTCTACCAAACATTTAAAGAATTAACACTAATTCTGTATACCCTTTTCCAGAAAATAGGAGGAAGCACTTACTAACTCATTTTAGGAAGGTAGTATTGCCCTGACAATAAAATTAAACAGAGATACACACACCCCCAACCAAAAAGGAAAAAAAACTCCAATATCCTTCATGGAAATGAATGTAAAAATCCTAAACAAAATATTGGAAAATACAATTCAGCAATTTATAAAAAGAATTTTACAGCATGACTATTTTAGACATGCAAGTCTGATTCAATATTTGAAAATCACTCGATACAATCTACCACATTGACATACTAAAGAAGGAAAATCACATGATCATATCAATCAATACAGAAAAAGCATTTGACAAAATTCAATACCTATCCATGATAAAAATGCTCAGAAAAATAGAAATAGGATATTTCTCAATTTGATGAAGAGCATCTGTATATGTATATAAAAAGCCTACAGCTAATATTATATTTCATGGTGAAAAATAGCGATTTTTTTTTCCCTTAAGTTTGGGAACAAGCAAGGATGTCGACTTTCACTGTTCTTATTCAATGTAGTATTGGAAGTTCTAGCAATGCATTAGGGCAAGAAAAGGAAATAAAAGACATAAAGTTTGGAAAGGAAGAAATAAAACGGTCTCTATTTGCAAATGACATGATTGTTTACACAGAAAATTCCAATACATCTACAGAAATACCTAGTACTAGTAAGTGAATTCAGCTATGGAATATAAGACAAACATACAATAATTAATTGTAGTTTTAATATACTAGCAATTAACATATGGACAGTGAAATCTAAAATGTAATATTGTTTGCAATCATTTAAAAATGAAATACTTAGGTGTAAATTTAGTGAAATATGGATAGCCCTTAGATGTTGAAAACTACACAGTGCTGATGGGAGAAACAGAAAAAGATCTAAATAAGCAGAGGGACAAACTGTGTACACAGATTAGGAGATCCCACAGGGTAAAAAGATGCCAATGTCCCCCAAATTGATATACAGGTTTAACACAATTCCTATCGAAATCCCAGTAAGATTTTTTGTAGATATAGACAAGATTATTCTAAATTTTATGTGGAAAGACAAAGGAGCTACAAAAACTAAAACAATTTTGAAGAAGAAGAATAAAAGAGGAAGAATCATTCTTACCTGATTTCAAGAATTATGATATAGCTACATAATCAAGACTCTGTGATATTAGCTGAGGGATAAACACATAGATCAATGGAACAGAAGAGAGGACCCCATGCGCATCTTTAATCTTAGATTAATCCTAGGGGCTTTGTACATATATTTTTAAAGTCATATCTCATTTGGTATTATTTTTGTAATTTAATTTTCTAACTCCGCTGCTTGTACTTAGGAATACAATTGATTTATAGACAATAATCTTACTAAAATGTCTTCTTAATTCTGATCATGTATTTTGGATTTCCTAGCTACCTAGACAGATGTCTAGTTACCTGTCAGACCTTGGTGGAGGGGAAGGCTCAGTAATGAAAAGGCAAAAGGGGGCTGTGAATCTGAAGGACATTTGGTTGTGCCTGCTACGTCAGAGACGGTGGCTATCTCACAGTAAATGAGATTAAATTTTCTCCCACTCCAGCAGAATGGGGACTTGTTCCATTTTGGGTTCTCCAGGAAGCTAACTATGAGACAGAATTTAGAGTTCAGTAGATTGATGAGGGAGACAGAGCAAACAGGGGTGAGCGGAAGGGAAAACTAAGTTATGATAAAAACCTGACTGCCTCAGCCAACCTCAAGAAGATCTCTGGAGCTGACACAGCCCGTGCATATCTCCTGTGTCCTTCAGTCGTGGAATATGGGCAGCCTCTGGAAGGGCTTGACCTTGGGCGAAGTGTCCCTCTGCAGCAGAGCAACCCGTGTAAAGGGGCTGACAGTGGAAGTTTCCACGGATGCTCTTCCAGAAGTTAGAGCAAAAGTCCTTCCCTGGAGGGGGGTCTGGCCAGCACATCCTCATGTCTCCTACAGCCCACCCTTCACACCATTCAGATCCACTTTCTCAGGATTCCAGTGGCTTGCTGTCCCTGAGAAATACTAGTGGGACAAACTACAGTTCCCTCCGTTGTCGCTGCAAAGGATCGACGTCTCTCTCCTCCACTACCCCTCAGTTGTTACCTCTAATGGTCTCAGTGACTCACCTGGAAGCGTGACCCAGCTCCTTGTCCCTGAGGGCTCTGAGTTCTGGTCACATGGCCTTTTGAGGACGGAGTTGTTTCATTGCCCTTTACCACACTACACTTGGGTAAAGGGCAACCAAGAGGCATCCAAGTGGACCATGTGGGTACCAGTTATGATTGTCCTGTCTCCATTGTGTAAGAGCAGCCCTACCTCCTCCCAGTGACAAGGACCACTTACTCCTGGACAAGGGCAATGTCCCCTCTTCTTGCCTGCTAATCTCCAGAAACAAGAACCCAAAATACCCAAGCTTATAGTTCAATGGGACTCTTGCTGTGTTCTCTGGCACTGGTGTTCCCCCTTTGGGGTGCAGAACTTCTAACTTTGCAGAGCCCAGAGTTGTGGGGATGGAAGGCACAAATTCCTCAAGAGGGTCACTGGGTATGATGGTAAACGGGGCCACTGCTACTCCCACCCTTGAGTTCCTGAATCCAAGTGTTTTCCAACGGGAGACACAACAGCTTGTACAGGCCTTTGATTTAAGGTATAGAATGCATCCCTTGAGGATAGCACATCATTCTTGCTGAGTGCTGTCTCTGAGTTGGCACTGGGCTGGGCCTTCAGTGTGCCATTCTAACGTTCTATTAGGCCAGCTGGTGTCATATGTGATGTAACCAGTGGATCCTATGGTTATGGGCACACTCTTGCACCTGCTTTGCTGTAAAGTGGGACCCTGGGTCTTATGCAGTGTTATACACTGTAAGATGTGTGGTTCTGGGTGAGGCCTTTCAGGCAGGAAAGGCAAACATACACCTGGAATGGGTGTTTCTCCCTGCTAGAATGAATTTCTGGCCCTTCCAGAATGGAAGGGGTGCAATGAAGTCAACTTGCCACCGAGTGGTCAGAGGGTTTCTTTGAGGATTGGTGCCATATTGGAGGCTCCGTGTTGGTCTTTGTTGCTGGCGTTTGGATAATCAAAGGAGGCAAGGGACTGTCATTGTGATGATGTGCCCTGGGCAGCGTTTCCTGTTTGGGGCTTGGGCTTATTACACAAGCTTATCTTTGTTAGCCAAGTGGAACTTACTGCTTTGTATCTGAGGGAACTCTAAGTTTAGGGGCAGCCGTCTGGCCCGGAGGAGCATCTACTGCAGTTTTTTAAAAACCTTGCATTAGTATCTACAAGCTTGAGTGCTTATTAAGTAACCTGGTATGGAGATGTCCACGCTTCACCTCCTGGAGGTTCTGATCCAATTGGTTTGGGCACCAGTAGTTTATGAAAGTTCCCTTTGGTGATTCTAATGTGCAGTCGGGGTTGAGAACCACTATATTCATGGATAGTGAAATAGAGTGAGATCTTGATTAGCACTTTTTTCCCTTAAAAAATAGAAAACATCACAGTATAGCTCATGTAGAAAGGGTAAATACTGTTGTTGAAACTTCTGTTTCACATGAGTGTGGCTACTAGGTTGTGATGTAAAATGTACTGCTACCAAAAGAGTTTGCAAAGCCACTGGTCTAAAGCAGGGCGTCCCAAACTTCAGCATGTGCAAGAGTAACTGCAATGATGACCAGCAGAGCCAAAAGCATGTTTTTGTGGGGCACCTGCTGGGAATAAGGCATGACGAGGGGCCCAGGTTCACGCTCATGGAATTGGGTGTGGGAAGCACAAAATAAAAGAGGCAGAAGAGAGGGGAAAAGCCTGAAGGGGAGGGGGAATCTGGGTTCATTTCAATCCTGGCTCTACCGCTGACCTGGAGCTGGCCATGTAACATTTATCTGAGTCTCAGTTTCTTATCAGCAAAAAGGAACAATAACACCTATGCTTCCTATGTCATAATCCAACAGAGAATGATGTGGTCTCTGGAAAAGCACTTTGGAAAGCACAGGGACTCTGCACACACAGGGGTTATTATTATTACATGGAACACTCAGAACTGAAGTTTGTGCTGTTGGCATTAAAGTGTAGGGGGATTGAGACTGGGTGGAGAGGGCCTTCAGGCAGACAGACAGGCCTAAGCCAAGCAGGACTCTGGGTGATGTACGGCAGGACCAGGCGGGTGGAGCTGAGGCAGGGAGTTGGGAAGAGTGTGCTGGGCCAGATTTGGAGGGTTGTCTGAGACTGTCAATGAGTTGGGTCTTGTTGGAGCAGACAATAGGGAGCCATTGCAGGTTCCTGAGCAAGGGAGATACCTGAAGGAAGTGGAGAGGTAGGAAAAGTGAGTCACAGCCTCCTGAGGCTGTTTTAATTGGTACTGATGGGTCTTTTCCAAGTCTAGTCAAACGTTACTGCCTCCTAAATCTGTTCCTGCCCTTCCCTAGAGAGATGTCCTCCCCTGGGCTCTCATGGTTACCTCTGGTTGGACTGTGTCTCTTGGCAGCAGTTGCACCAGCTCAAGGCTTCCTGGACACATCCCTTATTCCCTCCCCAGTTCTGCCAGCCTGCTGAGGTCTCTTCCTCCTTGCGGATCTTGGGTTGTGAGCCCCACTTGTGGGGCTCTGTTCATGGAAGGCAGTGGTTCTCAGCTCAGGCTGCTCATTAGAATCACCTAGAATTTGTTTTTTAAAACATCTCCATACCTAGGTTGCATCCCAGATCCACAGCATTGTCACCTCTGGGGTGGGACTCAGGCATTAGGATTGTTTTTAAACATCCCAGATAATTCCAATGTGCAGCCACTTTTGAGATTTGCAGACCACCTCTGGCAATCAGGAATCCTGCCCTGGGATCACCTCTTCCACATATGCACAGTAACCCCCTGCGTCGGAGTGCAGGAAAAAAGCATTAGGATTTCAGTTTTTTATCTATCTGAAATCCTAAACTTGTTTAGAGTCCATGCATTACAACTGACTTACTGTAGCGGAGCGGTGGTAGTGACAGTAAGGGTCAGCAGCTCAGAGCACTTAACAGTGGCCAGGCTGTACACAAAGTGTTGGTGCTCCATGAAAACCCAAGGACAAACGTACTGGTATTATTCTCATTTTACAGACCAAGGAACTCATGCCAGAAAGGTTGAATAACTGGCCCACCACACCACTAGAAAGCAGCTGTGCTAAGATTCAAGCCAGGTTGACTCTAGCAGCCACCTTTTATCCACAAGCCAATAAATAATACACAAATGAGATACAGGTATCAGGGGGACCTGCTCAACATTTTTTACTGATAAGGCTTCATAATCAAAGAATTAAACCATGATAGCAGGTGATGAGTCCTTAAAGCAAGGCCTAAATTTCACCCTACTTTCTGTCTCCCTCACTAGGGGCCAGTGGGCCTCTGGGTCCTACTATATACTCAGCACATATCTGCCTACTCCCAGAAACATCTACTGACCGATAATCATAGCCAAAGTTTATCAACACTTGCTAGGTTCGGCAACTCTCATTCTTAATCTTTGCAACAGTTCCGTGAAGTATGATTATCCTCATTTTGCAAAGGAGAGACTGAGCAGCCCAGTAACTTGCCAGAGTCTGAAACCCAAATTGTGGGACTACAGAGCTCATTTCTCTCCCACTGGAGAAGGGGTTCACAGGGAGCAGCTTATGAGAGTCGGCAGGAGGGTGGGGATACGAAAACATCAGGAAAGAGGCTGAGGTTGATTGTTCACTCCCTTGACAGGTGGCACTCTTCCCTATTTATCCTACTTACACTTCTGGCCCCAGCTCAAAGACCACCTCTTCCAGGAAGCCTTCCTTCCTTCAAGTTACAGTTATTTACACCCGCCTGTGGTTCATGCCCCTACTGGAGTTGGAGCTCCTTGAGGGTAGGGTTGGGTCCTACTCAAAAGGCATCCCCCCAGCAGGCTCAGCAAACTCTCATTGGTGGGTTGAGCCCGAGCCGAGCCGTCTTTCCACCCAGGGCAGAGGGACTCCCTCCTTCTGGGTTTTTCCTCCATGGGCTCCACTACCCTTTCTTCCTCCTGTTCTTCTCCCTCCTCCTTCCTGTCCTCCTTTCTTTCTCTCCTCCCCATCATCTTTTCTCCTTCACCCTTCCTTCCCGGAGGCGCCCCCTTTTTCCCTCCTCCCCGCCGAGCCGCCCCCGGGCCCGGCAGCTGCAGTTCCCCCGGCGACCTGCAGAGGGGGCCGCGCCGCTGCGGCGCGCGCTTCCTGTGAGGTCAGGTGGGAGGAAGCGGCCAGGGAGCCGCCGGGAGTGGACGCCGCCGAGGCCGGGAGCCGCGCCCGCAGGTGGGTGTCCGGGCCCGGGGCGAGGGCTAGCGGGAGCGTATCCCTCCCCTCCCCCGGGCCGGGCTCGGCAGCTGGGGCGATGCCCCCTCCCTGCAGCGCCCCCCCCCCCCGCCCCCTGCCCTCCAGCACGCCCCCCGCGACCGCCCCCCTCCCCGAGTCAGGTGTCCCCAAGCCGGCTGCAGCCTCAGCCCACCCAGGGGGCGCTGGGGGACAAAGCACCGAGGGACTGCGGAGCTCCGTGACCCGCTTGGCCTTCTGCAGGGACCAGCGGGCTTCAGAAAGGGGACCCCGCCTGTCCCAGGCTCTAGGCCAAGGGCAACAGAACAGGGGCTCTTAACCCCTTTTGGCGTGTGTGTCGCAAGTGCTTTTCAGAATTTGGGTGAAAACTGTGGCTTGTCTCCTGCGAAAAAATGGCTTTTACGCAGACTCGGGGAGAGCCATGGAAGGACCCCACCCCCACCTCCAGCCCACGGACACCCTTGGGGTCTGCGGAGTGGGGCCCTTCCAGAGCCATCCGCTATTTTGGGCAGGCTGGCCCCGCCCCCGATAGCCAAGGCGGGACTGGTGTCATCTGAGAGGTGAGGGGCAGGCAAGGGGCGTGCCGCCTGCCGGAAGGGTCTGCTCCTCCACCCAGCGCTGGTGGCCCTGCGGCCTTGAGTGTGGTCTGCTGCCAGGCAGTGCACCTAAAGTAGCTCTGAAGTGGGCCCGGATCCGCTCTGGGGAGAAGGCCCAGGTCCTTGGCAGTTACTCCCAATGGGCCCTTTTTAACGGACCGGAAAGGGCAACACTAGGGATCTGGGTGCCCTGGACTCCCTGCTTAGAGCCCAGAGAAGGGCCTCTGGCTTCAGGGTATGTCTCTATTGCCTCTAGATGAGTGGTCCTGGGCAAGCCAGTTAGACCCCTCTGGGTCTCCGACTGTACCCAGCTCCGCAGAGTGTGGGGAGGCGTGAGATGGGCCTGGGCCGCACAGCAAGGGCTCTCATCCCTGAGGTTGCTGGCGCTGCTGGGTCGCAGAACTTCCAGCAACAAGGCTCCCTTTGGTAGTTTTCCCAGCGGACTCAATGTCTGAAAGATTTTCATCTGTCAGATAACTTGCATTGATTTCTCTCCTTGTAATGAACCGGACGCAGCGCCTGCTCAGTGCGGGTAACCAGTGTGGGCACCCAGAACTGCCATTGCCTGCACTGAAGGCAAGCATCTCCTTACCTCTCATAAAATATTTCTTTCAGCTTTTTGAGGTCTGGGGAAAGGCGCAGCCCAGCGGGGACCCCTCGCTCCTGGGAGGATGGTGCGGATCTTGGCCAATGGGGAAATTGTGCAGGATGACGACCCCCGCGTGAGGAACAGTCTCCCCTCGCGTGGTAGCACCCCCCGACAGGTAGGCGCCCAGGGGAGCAGTTGGCCTCCTGCCCTCCGTGTCCGTTACTCCTTAGCAACCAGAAGCTCTCTGGCTAGTCATTCGCCTTCTCTAGCCAGGAGCCCTCTTCGCAGAGAGCCGGGCTAAAGAGCGTTGGGGGTCCAGACTCGGGGAAAATGGCAGATTTCTTGCAATCTGCAATAGGAGCTGCCTGCCTCCCCAGTTCTCATCCTTCCGGGCAGCCTTCCCGGACCTGGAATCCAAGAGCCCTCTCTCCCTTGACCTGGCTCTCCCCGCTGCAGCCTGCATCTTTCTTTTAAGAGTCTGTTGGCTGAGAGGGAATGGGAGGAGGTGGAGAAGAGGAGCCCACGGCCACCCAGTGATGGCGTTACAGGGGGGAGCGAGGAGTATTAGAAATGGCTGCCCCCAAGCTCTGCCCTGTAGTCCAGCCCCCCCTTGCCCCCTTCCACTTCTCGGACCTGGGCGCCTTCTCCCTGGCAGGACGTGGGGAGTAGAGCCTGGCATTTTCCGTACTCTGAGAGCTTGTGACTCGGTGACGGGGATCCCTGCGGGGTGGCGTCCGGGGAAGGTGTGGCCCTCTGGGGGCTGGAGGGGCGGGCGGGGCCCAGCCCAGAAGATTCCCCTGTTCTCTGATACTTCATCTCCAGGGATGCTTTCTCTGGATTCATTCCTCTCTCTGTGTTCACCTTCCAGAGCTTTCTCAATAGGGGCCATGGCGCCCCCCTGGGGGGCTCGGGCCCTCGCCAGCAGCAGGCTGGGGCTAGGCTGGGTGCTGCTCCGTCCCCCTTCAATGACCTCAACCGGCAGCTGGTGAACATGGGCTTCCCCCAGTGGCATCTGGGCAACCATGCTGTGGAGCCAGTGACCTCCATCCTGCTCCTCTTCTTGCTCATGATGCTCGGCGTGCGCGGACTCCTGCTGGTGGGCTTCATTTACCTGGTGTCCCACCTGAGTCAGCGGTGACCTCTGGGAGCGCGCGGGGCCGGCATGCGGGAGAGGGAGTTTGGGGGCCTTGGGGAGGGGTCTGGTGGTGCCTTGAAGGTGTGCTCATAGAAGGCGTTCCACGGTGCATGAAGCACGAGGCAGAGGAAGTCTCTTGTCGTGCATTCCCCAAGTATTGGGTGGGTACCCACATCCCCTTGAGATGTTTTTAGATAGTATTGGGCCTGCGTTAAGCACAGAGTCAGAGCAAGAAAGGGATTCCCTTTCCAATTCTCTTCCAACCCTTTTATGCCAAGAAGAAAGTCTCAGCTTGGTGCCAATATGTTCTCATGCCTCTGGAACTCATGCCTGACTTCCCCTGTTACTAGGGAGAAGGCCTTGGGCTTAAGGCTGTTGGGGAAAGTTTCCAGACTTTTATAGCTCTGTTTTGTTTTAATGGTATATTTTTAATTGGCTACCTGTTATTTATGACAAGTACAGGTACCTCCTTATTGTGGTGGCCTTTTCAATAAATAAATTTAACTAAAAATGAATCCATGTAAAGACATTCATAAGTGATTGCATGGTTGCGTGCACATCTGGAAGACATGAGGAAGGTGGTTGGGAGTGATTGGGACTGGGAACAGGGTGGAGGTGGGCAGTTGACCTAGGATGGGTGGAGGGGGGCTGGGAGCCTGGAGGGGGTCCAGGTAAAGCCTGGATGTGGGCCCCTTGTCTGATGCTTGGGTGACTTCTGGCTGACGGAGATGTCAGCCTGCCCAGGGGGCACGGGGTCCTCTGGCCAGAATGGCCAATGAGGTTACGGGGTCGGTACAGACCCCCTGGCCCAGGGGCTCTGCCTAGAGGCTGCTCAGCCTCCCTGCTATGCCACACTCTCCTTAAAAGGCAGGAGGTCTTGGCACTGACTACTCAGTGCGTGTGGATGAGTGGAGGCCTTGAGTTGTGGCTGGTAAGCCCTAGGTCTGGGTGGAGGCCCTGTTGGAGGATGACCGAGGGCTCTGGGCTCACAGTGGTCAGGGGGAGGCTGGGTGAGCCTGAGGCCTTCTCTTGTCCGGGGACCAGATTTTTCACCCTCCTCTTAGGATTTTTCTGGGGTTGGGGGAGGAAGGCAGGTTTAGGAGGTGCCCCTTGAAGGCCAGGGCTCTAGAGCAAACCATCATGGGGTGTATGTGGGGAGGATGGGGTGAGTTTGAGATCGAGATTGATTCTGTCCCTCCTCCTGAGAGCCTGGGCATATTGCTCAGGAACAGGACCCCGCCTCCCCTCCCCCCACACATACACCCCGGTGCTCCTGTGCTCGCCACTGCCCTTGAGGGGGCTGGTGGCCTTTATCACAGACAGTCATGAAGGAGCTTTGTGGTGCTGGAACTGGACTCCTTTCTCCATGTTTTCTGTGTCTTGATTTTTCAGCAGCTGTTGGAACATGGCTTCCCTTAAGGATGTGCATATGGCGGGGAGGGTGCTGGGCCCTTGGGGGTATTGCAGAAAGGGAAAGGTGGGAAAGGAGTGGCTCCCACCGGGCCTGGGCAAGGGGAGGTGGTACCCAGGTCTGGCCGGTGTCCCTGCTGTTCCCGTGCTGTTCCTCCTGCTCTGGCATATCTGCCACACGCTTGCGCAGCCCCCACTTTCCTATGGCTCCAGCCGAACAGCTGTGGGGAAGGAAGGACGCTGCACCACCCTCCCCCTTCCCTCGAACTACCCCCCCCACCCCTGCATGGCCCTCTGGGGCCAGGCTTTCCCTTTCTTTTTCTTTTGCAAAGCTGTGGGATTCTGAAGAAATAAATCTTGAGTGAACCCCTAATATATAAAGTTCCTTTAAGGGGTATGAATCCGGGTCCACAGATTCAGGGCTGAGAACTGTCTTTTTTCTAGAATTTAGTTTCTGTTCCCAAAGCCTGAGCCTTCTGAGGAGAATTGAGGGTCCTTTAGAGAAGGCAGGGGAGACCAGGCTTTTCCTCCCTGCCCCTGACTAGGAGACTGCGTGGAGCAGGCCCTGGGAGGCGGGGGGGAGCTGGGGCACCAGGGCCACACCAACCCCCCCCCCCCCCCCGGGCAGAGGCCCCTCCAGAGACTTGTTGGCCAGCCTGAGGGAAGGGGTTGGGGGCTTGAAGTGGGTTGTTTGAGAAAGAAGTGCTATTTCTTGTCCAACACACACAGCACAGACCCAGCAGAGCTGCTCTGGTTGAACGGGGGGAGCCCGTCTCTTGACCTTTCTTTCCTCCCTGTGCCCCTTGGGCTCTGGGCGGAGTTCGCTAACTGTTGCCGTGCTTCCCTTCAAGTCCCGGGTCTGAAGTATGCCGCGCCGGCCCGGCCCCCAGGCAGGGGCGGTGTGCAGACGGAAGTGCCCACTTGGGTTGTGCAGCCCGTGTAGCAGGAAGCGTCCGGGGGCCTTTTCCCTGCCTTTTGTCTGAATGGCCTTCAGTGAGGCTTTCACCTGCGCACACCGAGAGATCACGACAGATCGTGAGAGATCACGAGAAGTCGCGGTGCGAGAAAGTTCTGAGCAGTTAGAGGCTTGTTGCTCCCAGTGGCCCGATGCAGAGCCCGATGAGCCGTGGCTGGTGGGTCCTGTGTGAGGCGGTGGGCCCTTCTTCCTTGCTCCTCCCCCTGCTGTGTGACAGGACCCCCCAGACTGGGCTGCTGTGAGGGCAGATTTCAGGGAAGGTCTCTCTTAATCTCCAGGGATAATCCTCGAAGCCCTGTATCTCCGTGTCAGGTTGGATTTTCAGCCTGGCTGCCTTGGGGAGAGCTGCCCTCCCCCCCTGCCCCTGGCACGTGAGCCACAGCTTGGTTCTCACTGGGCCTTTGCCGCCTCTGTGGGGCTGGAAAGGGGAGCTCCCCCTCTCCCGTGGAGTCATGTTGCCTCCCTGGTTGGGGCTACCTGGTGAGTGGAGCTGCCCTGTCTGAATGCCTGTTCCAGCTCCAACTTCCTGACTACCCAGTCGCCTGGGCCCTCCTTCCATAAGTTCTAAGGCCTTGGCTCTCCAAACCCTACCTCACCCTACCCTCTAGCCAGCCTGCAGGTGGAGGCCACGTTTCCGTCTTCCCACCAGACACACCAAGCCTGAGACCGGGCAAAATGGCAACTCCAGTTTTGCCGGCTTCTTCAAGGAGCCCTCCGTTGCCTCCTGTCTCTCTAGAACTGGGACCAGAGCCCGGCCCTTTGGCAGAGGTCCCTGACTGGGGGACTCTGGCTCTGTGAGTTGAGGAAGAGCCTCTGCCCTCGGATGCCTGACCCTGTGGGCAGGGAAGGCTACCCCACCCTGGCCAGCTGGGCCCCAGAGGAAGCCTGTCCGGATGCAAGCCCTGCTCTGCTTGGTGGGTCTGTGACCTCGGATGGTTCGCTTAACCTCTCGAGAGCCTCGTTCCTCAACTCTAAGAAGGGGTGATGATCCGGTCCATCCCACCTCTTGGGGCCTCGGGCTCGCCATTGCCTGGTGGCTGAGAGATGTGAGCATGGAAAGGAGGGCCCGCAGCAGCCCCCACACCTCCGCCACAGAGACTGTGCCTTGGACCACAGTGCCTGTGCTGGGGGCTTTGGCCTAGAGTGACCACAATGCCCCGGGCCCCCGGGCCCCCCAGCGGGCCTAGTGCTGGGCTCTGAAGACTAGTGTTGCCCCTCCCCAGCTGGTAGGGAAGGCACCTGCTTCTGCACGTCTTCCGTGAGGACAGGAGGGACCCGCTGAGCATGCTGTGTGCCTGACACTGTGCCGGGCACTCAATGTCATTCAGAAGCCACCAGAACTCTGTGACAGGTACTGGCACTGTCATCTCTGTTCCCCTGCGGAGCACACTGTGGGGACTTCCTAAGTTGCCCTGGGACCCTGAGTGAGCCGGGGGGCGGAGCAAGGATCAAACGGAGGCCAGAGCCCACATTCTGGACCCTTCCTCTATTGCCACTTTGTCCATCAGAATCACCTACAGCCTTGTTACAGATGCAGATCCCCAGGCGCCCCCCACAGGCTCTGTCAGGCATGCTGAGGGACGTGACCCAGAGCCTGCCTCTTACAAAGCAGGCGGTTTTGATGGCGAGATTTGGGGGAGCAGAGGGGTAGTTGAGCCCCGGACTGTGCAGAGGGTGCCTGAGGCTCAGAGAGAGGAGGGGAGCCACCTCAGCTCGCTCACAGAGGGAGGCAGGGCAGGTGCAGGCCTCACTACCTGCTGGGACCCACTGTGACCATCAGATCAGCTCTGCAAGGGCAGAGGGCACGAGGTGGGTGTGAGGACGCTGGCCGTAGCTGCCGGGCTGGGTGGCCTCCGCAGGGCTCGAGCTCTGGGCTGCAGTCACTTACACTTGTGTCACTGCAGTCACTTACACTTGCTGAATGGGGGTGCATTCCCGAATATGTGACATTTTCACTGCAAACTGACAAGGGGAGAAATCCAGTTACCTCGCACAGGGTCCCTGAGGGGCTGTGCAGGGCTGGTGAGGGCGGGGAAGGGGCGGCAGAGGGCTTTGGGGCCCAAACTCGCTGGAGTGAGAAGCCTCCAGCCTGTCCAGCAGGGCACGACCGTGGCAGAAGCGAAGCTTACCAGCTTCCTGTGCCGCTGCTCAGGGCCCAACAGAACACTTGAGAGAAAGTTCAAGAAGCAGATTGAGTGAGTGCTTCAAGTGTGTGTGTGTGTGTGTGTGTGTGTGTGAGAGAGAGAGAGAGACCCTCTGGCTTGGGGGTGGGGGGAGAGCACAAACCATTTGGCTTTAGGGACCCAGAGTTTGGGAAGAGGAAGATGAAGCTGTCCCAAATGAAGCCTGAGCCTTTAGGGTGACTTCCTCAAGTGCTGGGACTGAGCTGGGCTGGGGCTGGGGGCAGGAGGGCTGGTCCGCATTCCCTGGGCCACCAGCTTTTAAAAATTAAATTAAATTAAATTAAATTAATTTATTTGACAGAGAGAAAGCACAAGCAGGGGGAGCAGCAGAGGAGGAGGGAGAAGCAGGCTTCCCGCTGAGCAGGGAGCCCGATGCCAGACTCGATCCCAGGATCCCGGGATCATGACCTGAGCTGAAGGCAGATGCTTCACCGACTGAGCCACCTAGGCACCCCTGAGCCACCAGCTTTGGTCCCTCTGGTGTGGGGGGCCCTGCGGGAGGCTGAATGCTTGAGTTCAAATTCCCAGCTCCTCCTCCAGTTATCCAGTGACCTTGGACACAGCCCACGCGCTCTCTGCCCCACTGTCCTCTGCACCTCACAGCGGCAGGGGGATTAAGGATTAATTCATGGGAAGCATTTAGCCATTTCTGGCACAAGGTTAGCACAAAACAATGGCATTAGGGTTTACTTAATATTTTTGTGTAGAACAACTCACATTTTACTTACATCTATTTTGAAAAGGAAGCCTTCTATTACTCGCGATAATGGGGAGCCAGCATTACTTGCCATTCATAGTAGAAATATCTACTTTAAGCAAGTAAATTTGGTGTTGAGAAAATAACATTCCATTTTAGCTAGCCACTGCTTTGGGCCAAGCCCCGAAGCCTGATGCCTGCTTTCTTTGTTACAAAGGCAGTTTACCAGGATTTAGAGAGGTGTTAAAGACACACTAGCATCTCAATGAGACATTCTCCTTGATGGAGACAGAGACTGAACAGAAATGACGGGTTTTCTCACTATATGATTGGGTGCTGTGTTTGTGCATCTTGCACACTGACCCAAATCACTTCATACACAGCCAGGTAAAAGCCTCCTATGACTGTGGGAAACACTGTATGATCTTGAGCAAGCTATTTTTTAAAGATTAGTCTTTGAAAAGTAATACATTTGCATGGTTTAAACATCAAGCAATGTTCAAATGTATCCAGAGGAGAGTCTCAACTCCCTCCCCTGTCCTCATCCATCCATCCATCCGTCCATCCATCCGTCTGTCTGTCCATCCTTCATCCATTCATCCATTCATCCAACCATCCATCCATCCGTCTGTCCATCCTTCATCCATCCATCCATCCTTCCATCCATCCATCCAACCATCCGTCTGTCCATCCTTCATCCATCCATCCATCCATTCATCCATCCATCCATCCATCCATCCGTCTGTCCATCCTTCATCCATCCATCCATCCATCCATCCATCCATCCATCCTTCCTTCCATCCATCCATCCATCCATCCTTCCTTCCATCCATCCATCCATCCGTCTGTCCATCCATCTGTCCATCCATCCATCCATCCATCCGTCTGTCCATCCTTCATCCATCCATTCTTCCTTCCTTCCTTCCTTCCTTCCTTCCTTCCTTCCTTCCTTCCTTCCTTCCTTCCTTCTATCCATCCATCCATCCATCCATCCATCCATCCATCCATCCATCCTTCTATGCCCCTCCACTCCATATTGTTCTTAGAGTCCATTCAGTCCTTCCAGAATTTATTGACACAAATGTAAGCAACACAAATTTGCTAATTTTGTCTTTTTAAATGCAAATAATGGAAAAATAGACCCATTCCTGCTCTCACTTTTTTACTTAACAGTACATCCTGCACTGAACACATTTCATATTAGTGCATAGAGAGTGTCTTCATTCTGTAGCATTTTGGTATTTGGATGAGTTGGTGACCCTCTTTGGCCTCCATGGAGTGATCTGTACCATAACAGGTTGACAGAATTGACCCCCAAGGGCCTTGTAGCTCTGACCCCAAACTATTCCATGGGGCTGTTTCCCTGAAATGTGGGAACCCTGAGAGAACTCTCTCCCTTCTCCAGGCCTGAGGGGCGAAGCTCCGTAAGTGGTTTAACTTAGTCCTAAGTTAGTTCAGTAAACATTCAGGGAGAGTCTGCTGTGCACCAGGAGAGGTCGAGGCAGGAATAGCCTGCCTCTGGAGTCACACTTGATTGATTTTCTTGATTCCCTTTGCAGTTGGCTTTGCAGTGCCTTTCCTGCCTTCGCCTGGCCTTGTCTGGCTCTGGGAGCAGGCGAGGTGGTTGCTGCTGACGTGGCTTGGTATAGCCAGCATCACCATCTCTACCCCCATCCTCTCCTGGCCCCCACTCCCCCAGCCCGGCCCCATTTTTTAAGATCTCGATTAAGGAGATTGAGGAAAATCATGCACAGTGACATAGCCTCAGGCTTTCTTTAGCTCTGAACTGGGTAATAAAGTTCCATTCCCCTTGTGCAGGAAGACCCTGGAAACCCCTGCATCCCCATGTTTTGGCCTGAAGGGCTGTGAATTTTGTCCCATGGCGCCATCTGGTGGAATGTTCATGCAGGAGCATGACCTCTGTCCATAAACCACCCTATTCCGTCCTCACCCAGCCCGGGCTTACCATTGGCTTCTATTTCATTGATTAAGAGAACTCAGGTTTCTGATGGAGAGAGCATGAATTCCACTGGAATTCATTTATTATGGTCTCCTTCTGGGCCAAGCCCTATGCCGAGAGCCTTGTGTCGTTCATCCTACCCCAAACAGAAAAATAGATGTGATCCCCTTAGCACAGATGGTGAACCTGAGGCTCAAGGACGTGAAAGCAACTCAGCTGGTCAGATTGGGACAGGAGCAGATGGAGGAAGACAGAGGCCCCGGGGTCCTGAAGCTGACCACCCCCCTTCCCATAGTTGAGCTTGCAGGGTCAGAGGCAGAATGAGAAATCTTTTACTCTCTGTTGTTTCTCAATCCAGGCTTGCTGTCGTCACATAGGGTGGCGCCAGTGGGAGGGACCCACCCATTTTCTAAGGCTGGACTCTCTCTAGATTGGGGGCACTGTGTCTAGCCAGCCCTGCCAGTGCCCTGCCCACCTGCACATTCATCTGTCTGCGCTCAGCCTGGTTTCCGCTGATTAATGTGATCTTGTGACCTGGCTGGCCTTCAGGACACAGTGTCCCTCGTCTAGTGCTTGTCCTTTTCAGAGGAAGCAAGGAGCAGAGGAGTCAGATCTCCCACATGCTAGTTGTGTGTCTTTGGGCAAGTTACTGACAGGGCCTCAGTTTCTTCACCTGTGAAATGAGGATCAGGTGCCACCCAGCGTGGTTGTGAGGTCCAGATGGCAGATGTGCATACAGTCCCTGGGCATGGAACAGTGTGCCAGGGATGAGAGTTTGTACCAGATCACCTCCTGCAGCGCTTGTTAGTGAAAATCAGCTGCCCTGAGCCAAGAATATTTATTTATTTATTTTATTTTTTGGGATAGATCTTTTTTTTAAGTTTTTATTGTTATGTTAATCACCGTACATTACATCATTAGTTTTGGATGTAGTGTTCCATGATTCATTGTTTGTGCATAACACCCAGTGCTCCACGCAGAACGTGCCCCCTTTAATACCCATCACCAGGCTAATTCATCCCCCCACCCCCCTCCCCTCTAGAACCCTCAGTTTGTTTCTCAGAGTCCATCGTCTCTCATGGTTGGTCTCCGCCTCCGATTCCCCCCCCTTCATTCTTCCCCTCCTGCTATCTTCTTCCTCTTTTTTTTTCTTAATATATATTGCATTATTTGTTTCAGAAGTACAGATCTGTAATTCAACAGTCTTGCACAATTCACAGCGCTCACCATAGCACATACCCTCCCCAATGTCTATCACCCAGCACCCCATCCCTCCCAGCCCCCCACCACTCCAGCAACACTCAGTTTGTTTCCTGAGATTCAGAATTCCTCATATCCGTGAGGTCATATGATACATGTCTTTCTCTGATTGACTTATTTCACTCAGCATAACACCCTCCAGTTCCATCCACGTTGTTGCAAATGAGCCAAGAATATTTAAAATGTAATTTGCTTTTGAAATTCTGGGAGAACAAAATTGAAAAATCTTCCAATATGGCTGCTAACCCCCCGTATAATGCAGTTAAGACATTTCCCTCTGAGGCACTGGCCCGTGCTAGAGTCCTCAGTGGCCTAGGGAGGGCATTTCTTTGCCACTTTGAGCTCAGCTAATCCCGAGAAACTGCCTTTGGCTGACGGTGGAAGAGGGGCGCGGGGCTAAGGAAAAAGGGGTGGGAGGGAGGGAGGAAGGAGAAATGAAAGATGCTGGTTGGAAGTGTAAATGCAGTCCAAGTTAGGGTCCCAGAGTTGGCCAGGACATCAGCCCACATCCCTGCATTTCTCTTATGTGAAACGACAACCCTCCTCTGGAGATCATCACATGAGAACTCCCCTATTCCCCAGGCCCCTTACCTGCCCCTGCTCCAGGAGCTGGGAGGGGTCACCTCTAAGGCTTTGGTCCTGGTGTGTCCCTGTCCCTCCTCTGCTCTACGTGGGATTGCGCCATCAGACCAGGCCCAGCCCTGGGCTACGGAGGGTGCAGTGACCATGGAGTACACAGATGTCATGGAAGTGATGCACTGTGGCCTCCTGGCTCAGGAAGTGTGTGCACCAGGGCCCTTGGAGTGCTGGCTGCCTCCTTCCCGAGCTTTATTCCCAGGGGAATTTGGCTCTTGCCCTTTGCTCTCAAGTCCTTGGGGAAACAGGGCTGTACCTCCCAGTGCCTCAGTTCTGTGGGGTTGGAGACTCGGGAGAGAGCCCTGCGGAGCAGCTGAGTACTAGGCAATAGGGAGGGGTGGGGCCTGTGGAGAACGGGGCAGAGCACACCCTCCCAAAGGCCTTCACGCTGCTACATAGCCTGGGGCAGGCTAAGACTAATACTGCCGCCTGGAGCCAGTGATGAGGCTCTTCATCACGCAGGCTCTGGAGCCTTTGTCCCCCTCTTCCAGTCATTGTGTGGCCTCAGGCAATGTAGCCCCATGACAGTTTTCTCTCTATAATAAATGTGGGTAAAAATACCACCTCTGAGGGTTGATGTGCAGACAGAATGAAGTGACATATTTCTTAAATATTCTGTAAAATATTCTTGATATAGCACCTATATTTGCTTTCTGTGCTGTGGGACAAATTACCCCAAACTTGGCAGCTTAAAACAACACATGTGTGTTACTGCACAGTTTCTGGACGTGGCTTAGCCAGGTCCTCCACAAGGCTGCAGACAAGATGTCAGCCAGGGCTGGGTTCTCATCCAGGGGCTCCCGTAGTAACGGCTCCCTAGGCTAGTTGTTGGAAGAGTTCATTTTCTTGCAGCTTTAGGACTCAGGGCAGAGTTTTCGTCAAAGCAAGACTGAGTCTTATATAATGTAATATAGTCACAGGAGTGACATCCCATCACCTTGACCACATTGTGTTGGTTAGAAGCAAGCCACAGGTCCCGTCCACACTCAAGGGGAGGGGATTCCAGAAAAGCTTGAGCACCAGGAGACTGAGGTCATGGGCCCCCCTGAAAACGTCCATCCACCAAAGCACCCAAAACTTTGTTGGCCGTTATTACTGGGCACCTACCACGTACCAGTGTGTGGAGCATTTCATACATATAATTCCATCTATTTTCATTGTTTTATTGGTAAACTGAAACTCAGAGAGGCCAGGAAACTTACCTGAACTCAGCCAGCTAGCAAGCGACAGAGCAGGCTCTAAATCCATTTCTCTCTGCTGCCCCGGTCTCGCGTCTTCCCTCGCCATCACTCTCAAAGTCAGGGCCAGCTCGAAGCCATCCCCAAGGACCTCCAAGACCTTAAGGCACTTTGTTTTGGAGGTCAGTTCTCTCCCTGACTTCAAGTCCTTCAGCTCTTGTTCTGGTAGGTTCTGCCCCCGTGGCTGCTGAGTTTTTCTCTGTTCCGTCTTCTTTAACTCTGCCCCCAGGCATCTCTGGAAATGGTTCATGCTTGTTGCCCTAGATTTGTATCCACTTTGACTTTTCTGTCCCGTGATTCTTTTGTCATATCCTTCCTGCTCACACCAATGCTCCAAATGGCTGCTGAGACTCCCTCCTATGAGGAAAGCCCAGTGCTGGGCACTGCATTCCCTCTGCCCCCAAGGTTCTTATGGTCTAATACAGAGGCAGCATGTTCATTACTAACTCTGGTCTGGTGGTTCAGAGCTTTTTGAGGACCAGGACAGAAAAAACGAAAGCACTACTTTTCTTAAAGAAGAGAAAAGTCATTTTCTCTCAAGGAGATGATGAAGAAGTCAGGAGTAGACAACACAGAAGGGGTTCAGCACTCTGACAGAGTCATCAGGGATGCAGACCCCTCTTATCCACCAGCTCTGCCTCTTGGTCTAAGATGGCTGCTAAGCTCCAGCCATCGTGCCCTCTCATTCCAGTCAGCAGGAAGGAGGAAGAAGCAAAGATTAATCCTCCCTAGCCACACAGATCTGGTGAACTCCCTAATCCCCGGGCACCTTGGCTTCCTATTCAAAATGCAGTGTAATTCACTCTTTGCGTCATTATTTGTTTGATGTCCATCTGGCACTTTCCTTTGCCTTTCACCAGACTAGAAGCTCCATGAAGTCTGGCGTTGTATCTGTCTTCTTTGTTGCTCTAGCTCTGCTGTCTAGCACAGTGCCTGGCCCGTGGGGGCTCAGTGAATAGTTACTGATGGAAGAAACACTTTGTACATGTTCTTGATATTATAATGAGTCAGAGTTAGCCTGACCCAAATCCAGAGTCTTCTGAATTGAGTCTATGATGATGAGGGCTTCATGTGTATCATCTCATTTAATCCTCCCCAGAACCCTGAGAGGTGGAGAGTGCTGTTATCTCTAATTAGCAAATTGGGAAAACAGCACAAGGTCATGGGTCTGCTAAGCGGGAAAGCTGTGATTTGAACTTGGCTGTCCTGTCTCAAAGCTTCTATTCATTTACTTCCTGCCTTGCTGGGCCAGCAGGGTGCCCACGATGCCCTCCAGACCCCTGCTCCTGCAGCCCTGGCCAGCTCTCCTGATCGTGAGCTGACGGCTCAGCAGTCACAGGTGCAATCACAGGTACGTGGGAAACGTCATCCATTCGGACTGTGCCCCAAAGTGGCAGCTCCCTGCAGGAAATGGAAGGCTCCTCTGTGTTCAGAGGTCGTGGGGACCAACTTGAGTCAAGGACTCAGAATTTCCAAGCCGTAAAGGGAACTGACTTGCCAAAGGCTCATGCTTCATGAGTTCTGTGACTCACTTGACTGAGGAGTTCATCTGGCCCAGAGGCCATCTGAGAAGGGGTTTAGAGGAGGGTCCCCGTTTGACACTTGGCTTGAAGAGGTCCCTGAGACTCAGCGCTGGAGGACACACTAAGACCTGCCCATTCTGGTCGCTGCTACCGTGCTTCCAGTGGTCACCAGCAGGTGGCGCTAGGCACCCAGTGGCCACCAACTCCCAGAAGCAGGGAACCACAAACCCTGGTCTGGGAGTAATGCGGGCAAGAGGCAGGCTTTGGGGCCCAGCTTCCAATCACTTCCCCTCTGGAACCCTTGTTGGGGTAAGGGGAGTACTGGTAGCCCCAAACTGGGTTCCTCTGGTTCTAGACCCTTCGGGGGCTTGTTCTGGGGTCAGTGAACGGGCACCCCGGGCTGTGCTCCATTTGTTCATCTTGAATAATGAGGTGATAGAAGCGGCGAGGACAGGTGGGTGCCTTGGCTCCGGCTGGCATGAGACTCGGCCTGGGGCTCCAGCTCAGGCCCGTTCCCTCAACTCACTGGCACATGCCCACACTGAGCACACAGCACACTTCCTTCTCCGCCGGGCAAAGTCCAGAGAACTCACGATTCCTCTGAGAGAGGTGGTCTGACTCCTGGAGCTGTCCCCCCCCAACCCCGCCCCCGTCTCCTCTCCTGCGCCTCCCCTCTTCCCTCTTTTCCTTCCTCTCCCTCATCCCAGTTCCCCTGAGGGGCCCTGCAGGTCTAACCCCAGCTCCCAGCACTCATCTGCAAAGGCAATCAGGGACCAATACCAGTGGGTTTCTAGGATGTGGTTTCCATGGCAACAGTGCGTATCCCCCCCCCCCCCCCCCCCAGTGGTTCTCAGCCCCGGGCAGGTTGCCGTGGAGACTCTCACCTCACTGAAGAATGATTTGTGAGACTGGTTTTTTTGTTTTGTTTTGTTTTGTTTCCTTAACTTCATCTCCTTCCTCTTTCCAGAAATTCTGCCTTTCCCCTCTCACAGCAGACGTGGAAGCCTTCTCCAGAGGGCTTCCACACCCAGGGCCACTAAGACCTAGAACGCATTTTGTTCACACAGGTTTCCCCCCTTCTCCCAGGACAAAGGAGGTGCCCCGAAAGGCCGGAGGAGAGGCCTCACAGAGGAACAGACCAAAAGCTGACCTGGGTCCCCACCTTTCCCGCCCACACCGTGCCCGTCAGGCCCCTTGCCCTGCTGCATGCAGCCAGTGGATGGCAACCCTGAAGGGTCGGCTCGGCACCATTTTCCCCGGAGAGTCCTCGAGTCTGTGGAGAGGAGAAGAGAGACAGCGAGAGTGGGGGCGAATGAGGGATGTGAGCAGGGACAAGACGTGGGTTGAGAGAGGGAGGCGTTCTGGGAAAAGGGGGAAAAGGGGTCTTAGAGGGAGAGGAAAAGAGGGAGGGCCACCTTGCGTCTGTAGCAGGAGCATCTCCTTATAAATCACGCCTCAGCCCCAACCCCACACAGGCCTCTTTCTCTGCCAAGTAGAAAATGTGTTTGTCGACATAAAAACATATTAGGCACATTGTGCCCCTCTCTCCCCCAAGTTGAAAGCCATTACGATAATTAATTAAGGCAGGAGATTAATTAAAGAGTCGTTTTCCCCCATTCTCCCCAAATAGATCAGGGTGGGGTGGGGGACACGTGCTGCACTGCAGACAGAAGAAGGGGGCTGGGGGGGCAGAGGGGCATTCACGGACACAGCTGGACACAAAGGACATTACTGGAGGGGGCAGAGGGGCCGGGGGCCGGGAGAGGCCCATGGGGAGGCCCCAGCAGGGAGCAGAGCTGCTGGGCTTCCAGGAACCTGGGAGGGGCTTCCCCTCCTAGTTGATGCAGCACCAGGGGCTCTGTCACCATGGGAACAGGCCTGGGGGCGGAAGGAGTATGGGCGGCCCCCCCCTCCGGGACTGTCCTCTGTGAGTGTGTGGCCCAGGTGGGCATGGTCAGGAGGCCCTTCTGCTGACGGCCAGCTCCAGTCCCCCAACCTAAATGCAACTCGTCACGGGACCCACGTACTGGTCACCATGTGACCCAGCCTGAAAGTTCTGTTTGTCAGCTGTACCACGCTGCTGGTGTGACAGGCCCGGGTTAGCTCAGCTGAAAACTGGTGCCTTTTCATTTTGCCAAATTCTGAGGTCTTAATGATTCCTTCCTTCCTTCCTTCCCTCCCTCCTTCTTTCTCTTCTTCCTTTGGTCAACCTATTTTCCAGCCCAATTTTGTACTTCTAGGAAATACTCATATAATGCAATGTGTTTCATATGTGACATAATGGATTCAACTCATTCCATTCTGTTTCTTTTTGTTGTTTTGGTTTTTTGGGTTTTTTTTTTTTTTTTTTTTTTAGATTTTATTTTTAAGTGATCTCTGCAACCAGTGTGGGGCTCGAACCCAGAACCCTGAGATCAAGAGTCACACGCTCCACCACCTGAGCCAGCCAGGTGCCCTTCCATTCTGTTTGCCTTGCTTGCTTTCGAGCCTTCCAGATGTTCTGATTTGTTCAAAAGCACTGCTTTTGTGTTTTCATATTTTGAATGATATTTTTCATATTTTTAAGAAACATTATAAAAGATGTGACTTTCCATATATATGATTCTACATCATCTCCCCTTGGTATCTTTTTCTCCTTTCTGTTGTTATATTTTAGGTTTTCTGTCTTTTTGTGCCCTAGAAGGCAGTTAACCCTTCCTGTTGCAGGAAGAGAACTTGGCAGGCATGAGAGATGTGGGAGGAGCTCCTAGATGCTTTATATGCTTTATATACTGACACCTGCTCAGTGTCACATGACGCAGCACATGATTGACTCACCCTGTTATTACGGGTAGGGGCCTTGTGGGCCCTAGACTTTGGGGACACATGGTAGATAAGACAGATGTGCTCTCTGACTTCTGGGGAGAGACAGTCTGCTGGAGAGACGGACCAATCAGTATACACACACGCAAATACGGCTACAAATTGTGAAAAATATGAAGCAGAGGGAAAAGCAAGGTTCTATGGAAGAAAATGGCAAGGCCCTATTTTCGGTTTGAGGTCAAGAGGAAATGACTTTCACGTGGACAAAGTCACCCAGACAAAGTGAAGGGTGCAAGCGCCCAGCAGAGGTAGGACCACCGCAATCTGAGGGGGCTTCAACCCCAGGGCCCCTCAGTGTTCTGGAGCCTTCCAAGGCCCCGGGAGGGGACCTGGCAGAGAGTCCCTGTGGTCACATGTCTTTGTAAAAATTGCATATACAATACTTTCACTATACTCTGTTAAGACCACTGACTTGGTTTTTTGGGTTTTTGGGGGTTTTTTTAGATTTTATTTTTAAGTGATCTCTGCAACCAGTGTGGGTGACTTCTCCCTCCACTGTCCCTGGGAGTGGCCAGGCGAAGGGGATGAGTAGCTGGAGAGAGCCCGCTCGGATTTAAGGAGATGCACTTTGCGGTTGCAGCGTGCCACAAGTGGCCAAAGTTCAGCTGGCTGGCCTGGGGTGCAAACGGCTCCTAGGTGTCTTCCCCTTTGCCAAGCAAAAAGGTGCAGTCCCTGCAGGGGTCATGAAAGGCCCCGCAACAGGTGGGGCGTGGAGGGGGAATGAGATTTGAATTAGTAAAAGTCGAAGCTGGTCTGGAATAGTGTGTTGGATTTTGTGACATTTGTGGAAATTGTCAGCTTTTAAAATGTGTGATGTGTTTTGATTTTTCTCTTTCTATATACGTGTTCACTTTTGTACCTAATTTTGGTTTTGGATCTCTGCGTTGTTTTGTTTTGGCTTAAGGAACCCGTGCCCTGCACCGTAGATCTGGGATCTGCCACTGGCTGAGGGGGCTGTTGGTGTCATCCTCCAAGGCCAGAGCTGAACAGGAGACCGAGGGGGCGTCCTCCGGGTCAGAACAGAGAGGCCGCAGAGACTTCCCAGACTTCTCCCTGAGCCTTTCCTCCATCTGAGGCAGGTAGGGCAGGAAGGCGGCGGAGCAGGCCCTTGGCCTGGGACCGGGGCTAGCTGGGCGCGTCTGGCGTGGTGGGTCCGGTGCCTAACGATTTGCAGGAAACAGCCTCTCTCTCCCCCTGCCCCTCCCTACCATCAGGTCACAATGCCTGGAATGGTCCCATTTAAGAATCATTTGGAGCTAAGGCATGGCCTACTGCACTTGCTCTCTTTTAAAAGAGCCCGTGCTACAAAACGATGTTTACCCATAAAAACCTGCATGTGATATAGTCGGTGGACAGGGCAGAATAAAAACACCTATGTAATTTTTATACATAGTACATAAAATGGTCCAAAAGGGAATGTGTGTCCACTAAGAAGGATGGAAAGGAAGCCGCAGAGGTATGCAAAGGGCCTAGGTATGTTTGATGATTGTGTTTTATGAGCGCATGTGTGTGTGTGTGTTTGTGTGTGTTGGCAGGGGCAGGCAGCCTGTGGGGATCAATGCAATGTAACCTGCAGAAGTTTCCAAAGAAACCCTGGCTGTGGGGGGCTCTAAAGGGGAACCCTGCAGGGGAAGGCACCTGCTTGGACTGCGGGGTGGTGAGCTGGAAGCCTGACCCTACCCGGAATCTCCAGCCAGCTCCCCTCAGGCCAAAGCCCCAACAGACCCTGACCCCATAGGTCAAAGTCCAAAACTGAAACTGGCTTTGACAAGCGGGGTTTGACTCTAGTTAATAATACTGTATTGTATATTTGACAGTTGCTAAGAGAGTAGATGTTAAAAGTGTTCGTCACAAGAAAGACCATTTTTATAACTGTGTGGTGATGGACGATCATGTTGTCATACATACAGATATCGAGTCACTATGTTGTACACCTGAACTAATAGTGTGTTGTATGTCAGTTATAGCCAAAGAAGCAAGTGGGGTTTGTCCACAGCCTCCTTCTCTCGGACGCGCAATCTGGCCTGAGTCCTTCACCACTGTCTGCTGTTGCCCCATGCCAAGCTCTCCCCGGATGGGGCCTGTGGGTAGAGGCTCTGTGCCTCTGCTGCACCTGGCCCAACCCTTCACCCTGCAACAACTCCCTCCAGCCACAGTGAGAGTCCGGGGGCCTCCAGGCGAGAGGGGCCCCTAGGGATGCTCTCATGGGGATTTGCAAACACTGATTCCCAGCAGATGCCTGTGTTTTCCCTCCTTGTTCAGGGGCCCCATTTGTAGCTGCAGTGGCTTCGCTAGGTCTTGGCTGCGGGGAGGGTGCCCCCAGCCTCGTCCCTCTGCCTCTACTTCCTCTCAGAGTCAGGACTAGAATGTGGACTTTCCTCCTGCTTACCGGGGGGCTCTGTCTTAAACCCTGGAATGCAGAAAGCTTCCCTCTCCTTCTAGTCAGCTCCAGCCCCTCCTGCCCTTGGAAAGGCCTAGAAGGTGTGGAAGAGCGAGGCCACCTGCCAGGCCTGCTGATGTCCTCTCCCCGACTCCAGGCGCGGGGCTCCTGCAGACTCAGCACTTGCTTGCTTTTCTCCCTCGGGACTCGCACAGTTGTGTTCTTCCCTGTCTGTACTTTCCAAATGAAGTTTGGGGAACATGGGGTGGAGCCTTCAGCCTCCTTGAGGAAGAGCAGCAGTGTGTCTTGGGGCCCCATACTGCTCAGTTCCTAGTGCTTTCTCGTGCTCTGACCCCATTTCCATCAGCTAGCTCCAGAGGGGCAGGTTCACACAACTGCTTGACTCTAGTGAGGTCTGGGAAGTGGCCCGTCCCAAGCTCCAGGTCCCCTTGGACACATGGCTGAGTGTCCTTGCTGGCATGTGGGGGCCTTGCTTGATGGGTTGGCCGAGACTGGGAGCTGGACACGGGGCCTTTCCACTGTTCTGGGCCCCGGGGCAGGCCTGGCAGGGCTGGCGGGCAGGGGGAGGCTGCAGGCCTCCTGTCATGATGAGAACCCCTGGGGTTAGACAAAGAACGTAAATAAGGAGACAAGGCAGTTTGGCCAACCAGGCTGCCTCCCATCTGGAGGTTTAGAATCCTTCTGGGAACATCGTGTGATGACCTCATGCTCCGGGGGGTTTCCTCCAAAGGGGGAAGAAGTCTTTGATCCACGGTGGCCGGTTTTTCTGAGGACATTTTTAGCCCCTGCTTTAGGCTTGTGATGCAGAGAACCGTGAGCCGTTGGGTTTCCTGTGACTGTTCCAGTGCCTCTGTTGAGCGGGTGTCGTGACTGGACCTGGGCGTGGCCACATCCACGTCCATCTCACCCTGAGGGGGAGACAGGCACCTGGAGGACCTGCGCCCCCCTCCCTGCCATCCCTGCCCCAGCAGGAAGCCCAGGCAGCATGGCGCACACAGACCGGCTTCCTGGAGGGACGGGTGCTACCCTTCCAGATGGAAGAGATAAAATTAAGAAATCATGCTAGGAAAAGACTACACATACTTATTTTAAAACAAACAGGATGTTATATTATGGCTCTCTGGGCCGAGAGATGTCTATTTCATGCGAGCCCTGCTCTGGAAACTTGGTCATTGAGCAAACATGAGCTGAGTGCTGGGGAGGACCCAGCCCTAAGTGGGGTCCTGAGACACAGGGGACATAGGACCAGACAAGACGTGGTCTGGGCTTTCAAGAAGTTCGGTCTAATGTGGTAAACAAATAGGTAAACACCTACATTATAATCTCGGGTGACAAGGGTATGGATAAAGTCGGAAACATGGTTCCCGGGAGCTCAGAATTGGGGTGACCAGAGTTAGGGAAGGGGTGGGAAGCTTGTGCTGTTGCCTCTGCCTGCCTTTTTTGCTTTTCTGACAGGCCCCCCATCTTTGACTGGGCCTCCACGGCTCCCGCAAGAGAACCTTTACGCCATGGACACAAGGGCTCTCGCTTCAGCCACCCTGTTGGGTGTGAGCAAGCCAGCATGTTCCATTCCCGGGCCAGAGTATGTATGTAGTCGGGGGAGATTCTGGAAACCACCTTGAGCTCACAAAGGAAGTGGACTCTAGAGGAAAGACAATATCATGGAAAGCAAAGAAGTGAAAGAAAGCAAGTAGGTCCTTGGTGACATTTTTGAGCGACCGGCTCAGACCAATGCTGAGATTTGCTTCATTTCTGAACTTAACCACCTTCTGTGAGCAGCACGTTCCTTTTTTGTTTAATCCATTTGAGATGGCTTTTGTGGTTGTTTCTTCCAACACAAAGTCCTAAAGGAGGCAGGCTCTTGATCCTGGAAGAAACTGACACTTGAGATGGATCCTGAAGCACGTAGTGTAGAACGTTCCAAAGCACTTTTGTCTGGAGCCTCTGATTTAAGCTGTCCTTCAGGGCACGTGTGTGGAGTGGTGACTGTGTGTGCCAGGTCCTCAGCAGCACGCTGGGAGACCCGAATGAGACGGGGTCCAGAACGTTCCAAAGCACTTTTGTCTGGAGCCTCTGATTTAAGTTGTCCTTCAGGGCACGTGTGTGGAGTGGTGACTGTGTGTGCCAGGTCCTCAGCAGCACGCTGGGAGACCCGAATGAGACGGGGTCCCCCCGGAGAAACTCAGCCCTTGTAGGAGATCCAGATGAGCCCATCTGCCATGCTGCAACAGACGGCTACGTGAAGGGCTCAGTGTCCCCGGAGGGGAGGGGGCAGCCCCTTTGTGGGGGTCAGTGAGGCTCCACGGAGCAGGTGTTGGTTGTCGTGATGACCTGACCCAGCTTTCCTTTGAGTGCTGCCTCCCCACCGCCAACGGCCAACTCTCACTCCTGGCCATTCAGGGGGGGCCAGGCCGGGTCAGCCAGAGCATTCCTTCCCTCTGCCCACACCAATCACTCAAGGACTGGCTTCTGACCCCAAGGTAGACAAATGAATGAGTCACCTGGGCTTGTGCTGGAGTCTTGGAGTTGCTGAGATGAAAGGACGTTGGTAGAGGCTGGGGATCATCTCAGGCTTTCCTCCCAACCAGAAGAACTCTGGTCTTAGCGTGCTGGCTTTAAAAGAAACACCAAGATCTACCGCTTGGGTTGGAATATGTTCATCTTCATGAGTTCTCAAACCACTGAATCTCAGAGCAAGGAGGGACGTCAAAGAAAGCCCTTCAGATCCAACCCATTCCTGGGAACACAGGCCCAGAGAGTGGCTCACGTGTTCACGTGCCCCTGTGCGCAGCACAGAGCTGGGATGGAGTGCCGGGCTCTCGCCCGTCTCTGCCGTCTACCCGTGTGCCCAGGACCTCCCCTTGTCCCGTGCGGCTTCTCGGCTTCAGCAGGAATGAAACCGGTCCAGGAGATGGAGCAGAAGAGCAGAGCTCCCGAATCACTTAGAATGGCAAGATGGCAACTGCAGAACATAAACCCAGTGTGGATGCAGCGTCACCGGCCCTGTCTGTACCATCTCCGGGTGGCCAAGTGCTTGGGCTGTTAGACGGCACTGAGCTGCGCTGGGGCGTGCCCGGGAGCAGTCTCTGCAGCCAGCCCGCGCGAGATGCTGGGGTCTCTGCGAGCTAAGTCCTTTAATGTCCTAGGACTTTGGTTCCCTCATCTGTAAAATGGGAATGATAATAGGGCCATTGTAGAAATTAAGTCAGTTCATGTGTAAATGGCTGGGAACCTGTTATAGAAGGGTTTGCTATTGTTGTGTACCCGTACACTCTTCTAGGGTGAAAGTTTGTCTCCAACTTCCCAGCTCACATCAGGCTCTCCCCAGCTGCGCCTTCCACGCTCTGGCTGCTCAGTTACACCAGGAGATCTGCCATGTTGAGAGGCCGGGCTGGGTGTCCTCTACCTTGTCTCCCCCGAGAACAGGCAGGCCAGTGAGCCCAACCCACTCCTGTCAGGAGCACATAGTTGTGGTTGCTGGGAACTCGGCCTCATGAACTTGCTGGTCTGACCACTAAGCCCTTCTCCCTGGAGTGCTGAGGTGGGGAAGGCTGCCAAGGTTGTGAGGGCGAGGGTCAGAGGGCACGGGTGTAGCCCCCCCCCCGCCCCCGCCTCCCCCAGCTGAGGATGGAGCGGGTGCAGGGAGTGGAGGGGAGGAGGGTACCGGGGCGGCGGGGAGGGCAGTGCCGTGGAGAGCTCTGGCTGGCGGATTCAGACCCACCAGGCGGTCTCCATGGCCCCCGCACGTGGGTGGGGAGGTGGAGTGCCCAACCCGCTGGGGACACCCAAGCCCCGGACTCGTATCCCAGCTTTGCCACTCGCTGACCCCAAGCTGGTCTCTCAGTGATCCCCCAGGGCTCCTACCCGCCTGCATGGGACTAAGCCTCCTTAATTCAGCAGAGGTTCTCTGTGAAGCAAAAATAGGAGAGAGAAGGAGAGCAAGAATGTGTGTGTGTGTGTGTGAGAGAGAGAGAGAGACAGAGAGACAGAGAGTCAGAGAGACAGAGAGAAGCAGAGATAGAAACAGCCACAGACGGAGAGACAGAAGCAGAGAGAGCTGGGCGGTCGGGGAGAGGGAGGACATAGAAAGGCAAAAGGAGCAGAGCTGTGTGTACTTCTGCCCCTCACAGCACGCTGGCTTCGGGGGAGGGGGGTTCTGCGCTTCACACCCTGAAGTGGACATGTCTCCCCCTGCCAGCCCCAGGGCCTGGTCACCCCAGGACAGCAAGCCTTGGGTCTAGGCCAGTCGTCGCCCCTTGCCGTGAGGCTGCGCGTGGCTCTCCCTGCCTCTGGACCATGAGCTGGACACAGCCCTTGGGTTGTTCCTCTGAGCCTCCCTTGGGACCTGGGGGCTGTCAGGGGCTTGGGTGGCCGAGGGTGGGCTGTTTCTTAAGGACTCCAGTGTCCCACTGTGTGTGATTCCCAGCCATGGCCCCCGGCTGACCCGTGCTTCTGGGCCCCCCTACTCAGGCACCTTGAGGAAGAATAGCAAACGGGCCTGGATTCCAGGAGGCACGGGGCCAATGTATGACCTTGGAGTGTTTGCTTTTTTTAACAAAAAATATACAATTTTAATTTTCATCATGACAACAATTGTGTTCTTAAAACTTCCAGGCGGCCCCTGACTTGGCCAGCTCCGCATTTAGGCTGCCTCTCAAGAGGGAAAACTGCAAAATACAATTACCGAGGAAACAATGGGCTGCGGATATATTTAACGCGGGGCCGGGCTCAGGGGCCCGTCCACAACACCTCGCGGGCCCCTCTCCCTCCCATCTGAGCGTGAACCTTCCTGTTCTTTTGTGTTCCCTCAGCCTCCCCGCCGCCCCCCACCTCGCCGTCTCCAGTTGTCTGCGCCCTGAAGACGTTACTGATGGAGCCTGGGACCAGCCCCTCCCAGGATGGCAACGAACCCCTTCCTCCCCACCCTCCCCAGACCCTTCCAGCATCTCCATTGACTTGGGTCACTGCTGAGTCAGAGATATCACTGAGTGGGACCGGCGTCTCTGGGGGTGGAGCCGTCTGAGAGGAAGTCATCCCAGCCTCTATGCCCCTTCGGACCTCAGAAACACTGTGTCCGGGGTGCCCCCAGCTCACAAAGGGACCTTCACTGCCCTTGTCTCGCTTAAACCTCATAACCAATCGGCGGAGGCAGGCCCATTTCACAGATGAAAACACTGAGGCTTAGAGGGGTTAAGGGAGTTAATCCCACAGGCTTCCCGTGATGCAAAGGGAGTCTGTTCATTTTCTGTTCACGCTGGACAAGTCAGCTGCCCTGGGGCTCCTTTCCAGGGGTGCATCACGAGCAGAAGGCTGCTGAGGTCTCTTCCAGGGTTGAGGTCTGAGGGGTGTGGGGTCCAGAAGCTGGGAGGGGGGCCTCTGCCACGGCGGGCATCCTGCTAGCAGACGGAGCCTGCAGGAGGGACATGGAGCCACGTGTTCAGCTAAGGGCCAGGGCACTGGGGACGGGAGGGGGACACCTGGAGCAGGCAGCCCCCACACTCTCTCAATGGAGCCTTCCCACACCACGAGGTTGAACCCCCTCCTTCCCGTCTCCCACAGCACCCCCGACCTCTCCTTCATTCAACATTGTACTTTTTCCTGTTGTGATTCCTTTTTTACTGTCTCTTCCGAGATACTACGGGCTCCGTACGGACAGGGCTTCCTTCTGGGCTTGCCGTGAATATCCTGCCGCTCTCCCTCTTGCATGACACGGGGCTGCTCGAAATGCAGACGGGTTGGGAATGGGTGTTCATGGGTCAGTCGGGCCAGCCTTCGCCCACGGTTGGGCTGAGATCATTCCACTTGCAGACGAGGCCGGCTCCGCCCAGCACCCTCCGCAGACCCCAAGTCACTTCCCAGGGACCCCTCGGCCCGCGGGTCGCATGCAGTCTCTCGGTCCAGATGTTCTTCCTTGGAGTCTTCCTGACCAGGACTCCTGGACGGCGTCTTGGGCGGTTTCTGAGGGTGGGAGTTTGGAGGCAAGTGATGGGGGATCGGGGAATCGTGGTGGGGTGTGGGCATGCCAGCAGTGACGGGGTGATGGGGGTATGGTGGCACTGGCAGTGATCAGATAGAAGAGGGACTGATTATCTGAGAGACACCCCAGTGCAGGTGACCTGCTGGCGGGATCCTCTGGTGTGCATGTTTACTCGAGGACAAGGTGGATTAACCACCCGCTTGCCTCCTGCTGCCATGGGCTGAGGGCCCCAGAGTGGGGACCCGCACCCACAGGAATAAAAAGCCACACTGATGTCGATAGGCTGGTACAGGAAGAGAAAAGAGATGAGGCTTGTGGCTCCCGTCATGCCCTGGAGGGTGTCGTCAAAGAGGAGCGCGCCCGACAGCATTCAGAGACCCCGAACTGCCCGGCTGCGGGGGTCCCATTCCAGCCCGTGGAGCCTTTTAGCTCTGAGTGCAAAACATCCCAGTCCCTTCTGAGAAAGCGTCTCTGAGAACAGACCCCCAAACAAGCACAAACAAGTGAGAACCAGGAGAACCTCAATCTTTAACTTCACATGGCCGGAAGAATGACTTCTTTCTTTTTCTTTCTTTCTTTCTTTCTTTCTTTCTTTCTTTCTTTCTTTCTTTCTTTCTTTCTTTCTTTCTTTCTTTCTTTCTTTCTTTCTTTCTTTCTTTCTTTCTCTCTCTCTCTCT
>NW_027397093.1:15279865-15287576 GCF_003265705.2 Callorhinus ursinus | reverse complement strand
CTTCCTTCCTTCCTTCCTTCCTTCCTTCCTTCCTTCCTTCCTTCCTTCCTTCCTTCCTTTCTTTCTTTCTCTCTCTCTCTCTCTCTCTTTCTTTTTCTTTCTTTCTTTGAGAGAGTGTGCAAGTGCGGGGGGAGGGGGGCAGAGAGATAGAGAGAATCTTAAGCAGGCTCCATGCCCAGCGCAGAGCAGCCCTGAGATTACGACCTGAGCCGTAATCAAGAGTTGGACACTCAACCGACTGCGTGACCCAGGCGCCCCTGAAAAATAAATTTTAAAAAAAGTGGCTCAGCTGAATGTGCCCTGGGCTTACTCCAACCTACAAATATTAGACGAATAGTCCCAAGCACTCAACAAGCTCAAGTCTCCGCCAGCTCTGCCCTCCCTGGTTCCTCGTAACTCCGAGGAGCCGGCAGCAGCCATCAGTTTTGACTAATAGCATCTGGGCCATGAGACACCTTGCTCAGGTCAGCTGGTGCAGACCACCCCCCTCCCCCCCGGAGCCCCCGTCCCTCGCCTGGCCCCTCGCAGCTCCCTCAACCTGGATCTAATAGAAATGCCTTGTATTTATAGTGTACTTAGCTCCGGGGGGGCTTTACAGACATAATCTAATTGAGGGGAGCAGAGGGGTGGGGTTGCAGGGAGCCAGGACCGTGTTTTTAACTGGGAGGGATGCTAAGCGGGAGAGTTAGGGATGTCGCCGAGCGCCTCCTGGGTACCCAGCCTGCCTTAGAGCTTCAAGTTCAGAGGTGTGGGGCTTGGGCTCTGCTCCCAAGTTGCCCTTCACCTGGTACAGAAGGTCAGGGACCACGAACCATAGGGAGGACAGGGTTTGGTTAGAGGCCTGCTCTTTCTAGTAGTCCATCCTGCACACATCCGGACTGACCTGAGCAGCAGTGCAGCCTGCTCCCCTCTGGCTTGGGCTAAAGGAACAGCGCTTTGCCTACATTTCAGCCACTTGACTTCCACCTACCATTCCAGCCTCCTAATGAGGGTGTGTTTTTGTCTCTCCATTAGCTACTGCTTTAGGCCCCCCGGCATGTGCTGGATGCGCTCATGCGTGCAGTCACAGGGCTCCTTGGGGCAGGGGAGGGCCTGCCACTTTGCTCAAGGTCAGCTGGGAGGTGAGAAAGCTGGATTCACACCCAGCCTGACCTCTCTTCCTAACATCTTAAAGGAAAGCCCAGCCTCCCCCGCCAAGTTGGCAGGAGGTGGGCTCTAGCCGGGGCTCTCCCACCTTTGGGGGTATGTGGGCTGGACAGCGTTTCCTGGGCAGAAGGAAGAGCTTGTGCAAAGACTGAACCAGGCCAGAGCTGTCCCTGTTGACCAGACAGAGGGCAGCCAGGCTGGCTGGGGTAGGGAGAGCCAGGGGAGAGGGAATGAGCTGGGGCCTAGAGAAGAGACAGGCCCCAGGGATGGAGAGAGCAGGTCTTGCGGATAGAGCTGAGGGCATGTCCCAGTCTACCGAGCTGCCCCTTGGGTTCTGGGCCAGCCTGGGGACCTGTGTCCTCATGAACTGCTTCCACTTGTCCTATGAACCTGTCCAGCCACCTTGCGTGCCACCTCTGCCCCAAGCCAGCCACTGTTGGTGCTGTTGACCTCGGACATGAGGGACCGTGGGGAACCCATGTAGTTTCTGGGGTGAGGTTGAAACTGGGGGGAGGTTGAAACTGAGGTGGGATGTTGGCTAAGGGCTGTGGGGACGGGAGGAGGAGAGACGGGGGACTGGCGGAAGAGGGGCCCAGAGGAGGTGAAGGCAGAGAAGGAAAGGTAAACGAGACTGAGAACGGGGGAAGGCGGGAATGAGGCCCAGGGAGCGGAGGTCGCACCCATAAGTGGTGATTGCTACCATTTGTACACTGTATTTCACCAGGCCATTGCACGCACGTTATCTCCTTGGACTTAATCCTTGAAACAGGCCCACGAAGTATGAGAACTCCTGCTTACTAAGCCCTGCTCTCTGCCAGGTCCTGGGTGTGCTTTCCCTGTAGCTCTGTCAACAGCCACAGAGGGCAGGCACTGCTCGCCTTTCCCTCCTCAAAGGATGCATCTGCGATTTGGATAGGTTAGGGAACTCACCCAAGATCTCGGCTCAGAGCTGGAGTTCCAGTCCGGGCCTGTCTGGCTCCACCGCCAAGGTCTGCCCGGCCGTTGCAGACCTTCTCCCATTTGTAGATGAGGAAGCTGAGCCTCGGGGAAGAGGCCCCGAGATGCTGCTGGCGCATGAGCTTCGCGGCAGGAGCTATTCCATCTGGTCCTGGGCCGGCCACACTTGGCCCTAGGGGCGTGGGGTGGGTACCATGTGCCCTCCCCCGCCCGCCCCCCACCAAATCCTCCCTGGGGGTCTTCGTGATTCCTCAAGTGGGCGCGGCCCTGCTAACCACTCCGGGAGGCTTCTCTTCCAGATGCCCAAAATCTGGTCGTGAGTCCTGTAATAAAGCCTTGGGGAGTGGAAGCGTGTCTCCCAAGGTGGGCAGACTCTGGATCACCTTTTGCCTTGCAAATCAGCATCAGAGCTTTGCACGGGGCTCTTCAGTGCGGTCCAGGCCCAAATGGGCAAAAAGCTCCAGGCACTTAAAGAGGGGAGAGGGGGCCAAGACAGGGCATAGGCAGGTGGCCAGAGTAGCCAAGGGCTGGTCAAGGGAGAAGGAATGGGTAGAAGTGTTGTCCAAAGACCCCACAGGGGTGGCAGCCCTGGGCCTCCTGAGGGGCTGTGTCCAGGACCGAGTGGTACCCAGCCACCTGGATGGGCACGCCCAGACGTCAGCCCCACACAGAGGTCAGCTTCTTGTGAACAGCTTAGCCAGCTCTCCCAGCTGCCTCTCTTGCCTGGAGGGTTGGGATTCTAGAGCTTTCCAGGGCCCGCAGAAGGTGGAGGCCTGGCAGGCTCCAAAACCATATGTGTCTTCTCTACAGGTGACTGGTGGGAAGTCTCTGAAAAGTGCGCCCAGGGTGCTGGGGTGGGTAGGTCGACAAACCTCTGCCAAGTAGACTAGCCTGCTGGCCATTTGGAGGGGCTCCATAAATATTTGTTGAGTGACTAACAGAAAGGAAGTCCAGTCTGAATTAGAAAATGTCCTGCAGAAAGAAAATGCACTGACTGATATATTCAGAGAAGACCCTAGAAGCCTCGGAGGGACCTACAGAAGGATAGACTGGCTGTCATTAACATCTTAAAGATCCCATCAGAAGGTACACTGAGCCTTTTTTCTGGGGTCAGAGTGCTTAAAAGTATCTCCAAGTATCCTCCCTTGGAGGATCTTGTTTGTAAGGACCTGGAATCTCAGTAGAAAATGTTTGCTCCTCAGAGGCACGCTTCTGTCCTGATCGCCCTGAAAGAGCTCCAGCTCCTGGTCCACAGGGTTTGGGTTTAGAGAAGGAACTGCAGGGCCCTCCAGTGTGTTCACATGTCCCGCCTGAGCTGCCAGGCTGCCTGAAAACAGACCAGCGTCCTTTGTACAAGGACCCCAGGCCTCCAGCGTTGGGCTGTCCTGGGGCCTCGGATGAGCCTGATGCTTCTGATTGCTATGTCTGTCCGTCCAGCCCGCGTGCAGGTGGGGGAGGCGAGGATGGTCATTGTGCGCCCGCCCCCCTCAACAGCAAGGCTAGCCACCCAGCCTACGCCAGAGGACAGGATTCTGTCTGTCATGGGGGCTGGGCTGCAATTTTCACCCCCATTCCTGGACTGTAGCTCCTTATTCCACTCCCCATTCCTGTACCTGACCAGGCCAGGGACTGATGTCTGATGGCCCTGTGCTCAGTGAGAAGTAAGGGAAGGGGAAGGTTTCCGTCCCTATCTGTCTTCATTCCCCCAGGCTTGGGGAGGGCTTTTCCCAAAGTGCTGAGCTCCTCAACTCTGGCCTGATGAGAGGCTGGAGCCCCGAGGAGGAGGAGGAGACAGGGTCTTTTGGGTGTCGTGGCCAGAAGGCAAGTCCAGACTCCAGGCTGTCCAGTACCGGGGCCCCAGGGCCGTGAGGAAGCCCTGTCACGAGCACGTGGGAGGCCACTGGGATGTCTAAGGGGGGTCAGGTGGCGGCGCCCCTCCGCATCTCCCCTTCCTCCATGTCCCATTATTGCCAACTCTCCCTCCTCAGAGTCCGCGAGCTTGGTTTTTCTGTAGGTCAGTCTGCAAAGGGTCCAGAGCCCCGTGCAAGTTGGGGTAGGAGCATCCTCCCTTAGGGCTGAAGGAGCATCTCTCTGACCCGAGGGAGAGGGTGCACCAACAGTCCTGTTTCCGAGGGCCTGTCCTTGCTGGAAAGCCGTGGAAAGGGAATAGCTTGATGGGGGATATGGGATGTGGGGAGATGACGCTCCCTTATTCAGGGCCATCGAGGGGGCAGCTCTGTGGCCTTAATCATAAGGAGGATGTGTGTCTGGATGCTGCCATGTGGCGGACGCAGCTCCCACCAAGGAGCCAGAGGGTTTCAGCACAGCCACCCTGTCTGGGACCTTGGGTGAGTGGTTTCGCCTCTGTGAAACCGAATGTTGGAGTAGCTTGCTCACTAGGTTGTCGTGAGGTTCAAAGGAGGTTACACATAATGAGAGCTAATATTTGTTTTATTGATTACTGGCCATTCCAGTCAGATCAAACATCTGCTCCTGAAGAAAAATGGTGTTGTAATGCCTGTGGGCTGTGCTCTGAACCGGGTGCGACGCTGGGGCTACGTCAGGGCCTACAGGAGTCAGTAGGAGTTGGGGGGACCCAGACATCCCGTGGACGCTGCTCATGCAGGCTCAGAGGGGGCAGGAGAGCAGGCCGGCAGGACACATGCCGTGGGGTTAGGGGTATCACCTGGGCAAGTGTCAGGGTTCAAAGGCCAGCAAGGCCCCTTCTCAGACCTTGGGCATGTCGCTAACTCTTTCCGAGCCTTGGTCTCCTCATCCGTATAAGTGGGCATAATGGTAGTACTTAGGTTCCAGCATCAATGTGGTACCTACCATCCACCGTGTACCATTTTGGAAAATTGACTGGTATTTTTTTCCCCACTGTATTTCCTTCCTTCCCCACCTGGCTCCCCTTCCTGCAGCCAGCCTCCTCCAGGCTCATTGCCTCAGGGAGAGGATGTGACAGAAGGAAGCAAAGGGGATAGAAGGAGTCTCTTCCGGACTTTTGTGTGCAAAAAAGCCTTGGCTGTAGGGGAAATGGCAAAGGGAACAGATGTAGGAGAAAAACATCCTGAGTGAGTAAGGATGCCCCACCCCCACCCACTAGAAAGCACTCCCTGGGAGGGAGGAAGAGGAGGGTGGCAGAGGGTCAAGGAGGAAGAGGCAGTGAGCACAGTGTCATGGCTGGGTCCTGGGGAAGGGCCACACCTCCACCTGAGGTCCGGAATCTGGGAGCAGAGAAGACTAGGCCTTCCCTCTGGGAGAGAGCCCACAGAAAGGAAAGTGCTGTTGGCATGAAAAGGTCATGTTCTTCTACAGCCACACTGGGAGTTCTTCTAACCCCCTCAGGCTGTGGAAGCAGCACATGGGTTTTAGGAGCAACCGTGGCCCAAAAGTGGAGAGACCTCCATCCCCCTTCCAGGTTGGAGAGATCCCGCAGATAGGATCACAGGGCACCTCTGTGGTGACCGAGTGGACTCATGGCATCAGAGGTCTCACTTGATGCCTTGTCTCTCCGGACAACCCCACTCCCATCCATGGGAACTGGGACAGCTTCCCGGGGAAGATGGCATGAGACTTGCCGCCATTTAAGACATGGCCACCGCGGGCACGGGGATCCAAAATGAAAATAAGGCTGAGTCATAGAAAGTAAAGAAAGTCCTATTTCTTACACACTTGGATTATGGACTGTGTGAGATTGGTGCCTGCTACACGTGCATGCAAAGGGATTAGCACAGTGCCTGGTGCATGCGTGGCAGGGTCCGGCTGCCATGTCCAGCGTGGATACGTCGTGCATGGCCGGAGTGGTAGAGCCAAGGCAGGCAGGTGGTGGAGCCTGGCCCCCGCTGTGAGGCTCGTAGTCACCCCCCCTGCTGAGGGCACTCAGGTGGGCAGCTGCGACTCCAGGGATCCCTCCCGTCTACGTACTATGAGTGTTTCTCCCACTTTTCACAAGCTCTCCCCACCCCACCCTTTGTATCCCCCAAGGTGCTTCTGGGGTGACCCCATGCTTCCTCAGAGCATGATTTGACAACCCGTGCTCTCTTCCAATCCCTTCAATATAGGGTTGAAGCAGAGCCCTGAACGTCAATGTTGTCCTTTGTCCCGTGGCTGGAAGGTGGCAGAGAGCCCTGGATCCCACTCCAGTTCTCCTTTGAGAGGAACCAGCAGATATCTCTTCTGGCGAAGCACAGTTGAGACCAGTTGAGACTGTTTAAGAAGCAGCATCAACCAGGCTCCTATTACTTCCCTGCTGTCCACTCATGAGCTCCTTGTAGCTTATTTTCACAGGATCCAGAGGTGCTGGGCTGAGCCTGGTTTAGCAGAAAGAACGGCAGCGGATCACAGTTGTTATATGGGTTCAGGGCAACTAAGAGAGACAAGCCACCCAGTCCTTGTTAACTGCAAAGAGGCCTATGAAGTGCTTTAGCACAGAGGATGCACTTGGCCTGTCTCTGTCCCTTAGTCACATTGTGACCCTGAGCATTCTCATCTCAGCTTCTCGCCTGCACAATGATGACAGTGATGCTGTCCCCTTGGGGTATTTTGAAGACCAGATTAAATAATGGATATAAACCTTATTTGAAAAACATAAAAGTAAGCCAGTGGTATTATTACTTGGCAAATTGTTGAATTTTCTTGCGCTTACGCATCAAGGCAAACACAATTCACCTCTGAAGTTTGTGACCATGATCGTTCTTGATGGAAACTTGCGTGTGAATTTTATAGCCCATTCTTCAACCCAAGGGAAAACATTTTATTTGCTCTCACAGGCTAACCCCTGTGATCAAGGCAGAAAATGAATTAAAAAAAAAAATAAAGCTTCAGCTTGGAAACTGGAACATAAACACAATGATGTACCAATTTGTGATTGTTATTCAGAAGATTACCAGAGTTTGGTAACATAGAACCAAAACACAGGACCTGGTGGTTTTTCATCTCGGTTTTGTCTTTTCAAGAGAGTTTGATGGTAAATTGTTGAAAAAAACCCAACATGATTAACTAAAAATGGACCATAGATATAAATGTAAAATGCAAAAGTATAAAACTGCTAGAAGAGAACAAAGGGAGAAAATCTAGATGACTGTGGGTGTTGGCAATGACTTTTTAGACACATTGCCAAAAGTATGATCAATGACAGAAATAATTAATAAGCTGTACTTTATTAAAATTAAAAACTCCCTCTCTGCAAAAGACTGACAAGAGAATTAGAAGACAATTCAGAGACGAGGAGAAAATATTTGCAAGACAGCTCTGATGAAAGATGGTTTATACTCTGAAATCTCTCTACTTTCTGCTCAACTTTGCCATGAACTTCAAACTGCCCCCAAAATGAAACTGCTTAAGAAAATCAATGTGAGACAAATATTGTCTTCCAATACCAGAGTGTCCTTCTAAAGACTTCCTTTTGTTTTAAATTTTAAATTGTGGTTGAAGTCTGTTTACTTGAGACTCTGATCCTTGGATTAAAACAAGAGATTTGAGCTCTAGTCTGTATAAATCCTTAACTAAGTGCCCTATTTTGGGAATCCCATGTCTTCCCGTCCTTCCTTCCTTCCTTCCTTCCTTCCTTCCTTCCTTCCTTCCTTCCTTCCTTCCTTCCTTCCTT
>NW_027397093.1:15254615-15279855 GCF_003265705.2 Callorhinus ursinus | reverse complement strand
CTTCCTTCCTTCCTTCCTTCCTTCCTTCCTTCCTTCCTTCCTTCCTTTCTTCCTTCCTTCCTTCCTTCCTTCTTTCTGTACAGTGGTTGTGGTATTTGGGGTGCTGGAGGCAGTGTGGTGGGGTTGACCATGGTGGTGTTGGTGGTTGTAGACATTGGTGCTGATGGTGCTGATGCTGGTGTTGGGCATGGTGGTGCTGGAGTTAATTTGGAGGTGGTGGAGATGGTGGTGGTGGGCATGGTTTTGATGGTTATGATGGTGGTGGCTTGACAATAGTTGTAGAGAAGGTGGTGGGGGTTGGTGATGATGGCCGTGGGCATGGTGGTGATGGTGGGGATGGGCGTGGAGGTGGAAGGAGAAGTGGTGGTGAAGGAAGGGTTGGTCTAGAGGGCTCTCTAGATTCCTTTCAGATCTACTGTTCTATGTTCTTTGATCTCTGCAGGAGTTGTCCACTGAGGCTACCAGCAGAACAAAGGGGAAAGGGAGAAAAGATTCACAATTGGCATCACCAATTGGTTTCACTCACTTGAACTCTCTTTGCAAGTTCTATATTTGCATTTTGGGGGTCCTCTTCTGTTTTACAGTATTTATGGAGTAGGAAAAAAGGTGGAATTAGAGAAATTATTCTTGGTCAAGCATCCATGAGACATCTCCATCTTCCACCAAATCCCCAGAATTGTGATGACAAGGACAGCACTGTATTTGAACTTTGTTACAAGAAATATGAAATTGGGGAAGGTGTCAGTGAGAGTCTCGAAAAGGAACAGATGGCACATTCAAATTAGAAGAATTCGAGGAGGTTTAATTTACAAAGAGATAATTTACAGCGGCGTGGCCGGGGTGAAGGAGAACCATAATGGATGGTGCAGGGACCCATCCGAAGTCTTGCTTACAAGAGGGAGAGGTTGCCAGCATCCAGGGAGATCATATTATCTGTTACAGAGGCTGCCTTGAGAGGAACTTCTGTGGAGGGCCCAGCCTGCAGAGGACAGCCTGGAGGGATGGAGCTACGTACCTGGACTCCTACCCTGGGCTTCCCATTGGGCAAACCCTAGCAAACCAGAGGGCAGGAGAGCCCGTTGAGGTAGTTCATGCCTGAGAGTCTCGTGGGCAGAGAGCAAGGTGGAGACAGGAGGAGACTGGACCTGGAGGGGCAGACAGAAGGCACTGGACGTGATTTAATTACCATTAATTCCTCCATTCAGTGCATATTTTTTGAGCATCTAGGATGTTCCCTCTCATGTTTGAACATAGCAGACAAAGTTCTCGCCTTTATGAAATTCACATTCAGTGGGTTATGGTATTAGGTGTGACATCAGCCCAAAGTTGGAATGGCCATTCAGCTTGGAATATCTGCCCACCCTGAACTCCCTCAGCCCCCAATGCACGGTCTCGTCACTCGTCAAGTGGGCCAGGTCAAAAGTCACCATACCTGTGCCCCTTTCTCTGTGACCCTAACTATGATGCATCCTACCACTCGGCACTCTGAAGCTTTACTTGAGCATAGTGAGACAGGGAAACTGAAGGACTCCATAAAAATCTGCTCTTTGCTCCTTTTCCTGCTTCTATTCTTGCTAGGACCTGCACCCTGCCTTACACATGCCTCAGAGTACACAAAATTAATGTCTTCCTTGTAAGGATCAAGGGGTTAGTGATTTCTTTGGCGTCTTCTAATACAATAGGTAGTATCTAAGGAATGGCCAGGCGAGGCTATCCTCACTTGGGTCTTGGTCCCAAGACCCCCTGGCTCCAAGGAATAAGTGACTTATGGAGGACACCTGGACCTTCGTCCTTGTTCCAACTGGTTCCTGGATGCCCGAGAGACTACAATCCTCAATAAAAACCCTGGACTCCGAACAAAAAGGAGACTCTCTCCTTTCCTTTCTGGGTCTCCCAGACACTGTCCATACCTACCCTCTCTCTATATCATCTTCTTCTTCTTCTTCTTCTTTGTAGATTTTATTTGTTTATTTGAGAGAGAGAGCAAGAGCGTGCGAGAGAGAGCACGAGTGGAGGGGAGGGGCAGAGGGAGAGGGGGCAGCAGACTCCCTGCTGAGCAGGGACCCCGATGCGGGGCTCGATCCCAGGACCCCGAGATCATGACCTGAGCTGAAGGCAGACACTTAACCGACTGAGCCACCCAGGCACCCCTCTCTATATCTTCCATAAACCCTGTTTCTCACTCCCTCCTGGCTCACCTTTGACTTCTACTCTGCACAAAGCCAAAGACCCTCTGGGCTGGTCCTGCAGGATGCCCTGGGGGGTCCCCAGCTCCGGCCTGCCTCCACCAGCACACCGTGCTGTAGTTCCCTCGGTACATGGCCCCACTAGCCAGGGAAGGTGGAACTCTGCATTCTGTGCCCTAAAGGCTGCCCGGCACTCTTTAATTAGTGCTTGCCACAAGAGATGCTCCATAGGCATTTGAGGCCTTGATGGTAAATGGTTTCATGCTCTCACAAAACATCGTGCCCCCTACTTTTGGCCATGCTTCCCTTTATCCTTTTCCCGTATTTTGCTGCTCTCGTGGACCCCCTTCTGCATGGACGACACATAGTTCCAGCCCAGCACAGTTGCCCCCTGTGTGCCCTCCCAGGGCTCTCCATCTTGGCCAGCCATGGGCTAGGCTTCAAATCCAGAATGTGAACTTTGGGGCCACATCCTCTACTTCTTTGTGCCCCCAATCCACCACTGCCCAGCCTCACTGTAGATGACCAGAGAACACCGGTAACAGTGGGTGATAGGCGAGCTCTGAGCCCAGGCTCTGGGCTCAGAACACGCCCCTCTAGAACAGACCTGGGCATGCAGAAGGTGCTTAATTCATGCACGTGGACTGACTGTTAGATGAGGTGCCGGGTGACGGCTCAGCACTCACGAGACCCTGGCATTTCTGGTAACACGACAGCTACAGGAAAACCTCTGCAGCCAGGCCTTGCCTCTGGCATGTCATCCTCCAACAGCCTGACACCCCGTGACCCCACACTGAGGGGCTGGCTGCCTTTCTCGCCAGCCCAGGACATCATTGCTCCTGACAAGCATCCGTTGCTTCCAGGGCAGAAACAACGTGCGGAAAGCCCAGGTCCCCCTGGCTCTGAATCTGAGCGACGGGCGCCTGTAAAGTTCGGGTTATGAAGTGTCACGGCGTCTGAAACCACGGCTTCTTTATTGCGTAAGCGCACACCAGCAATCTGTTCATTTCTGGGCAGGGGCTAATGGAAAAAGAGAGAAACTTTCCACGTATTTATTATGTGAAACATAACATGCGGGGGGATATGCACAGCGATATGTAATTAGACATAAAACAAGCCAGACTTGAGGAATTGCCAAAAACCCGCAGCAGGATAATGAAACTGCTTTACAAGGCTTTGACCGGTAATCGCTGCTTTCACGATCTGTCACTGCGATCCCCTGCCCAGTAACCCGCTGGAGGTGGACCGCGCTGTGGAACCCTGGAGCTAGGAGCTCATGCAGGGGGGATGCCTGGCCAGGCCCCATCTTTGATGAGCTCCTGTGTCTTTTCCAAGGCAAAGATATATTCATCTTGAGGCTCTGGCTGCAAAGGAGCTGGATAAAGAGAGGGTAGGCACAGAGGGGATGAGGCCCATCCTCGGCAGAGGGTAATGGAAGTGAGGCCCCTGATTTCTCCAGTCCCGGATGGACTGCATCAGCCGGTGATCTGTCACGACAACGTCTAGTTTCAGCTCTGTGATCTTCCCCCAAGCCCCTGCATTCCCCGGACCTCAGTTCCCTCCCCTGCGGAACGGGGAAGGTGATTCACCATAGAAGCTGGTGCACAGAGGTGCCAGGGGATTGGTGACTGTGATAGGCGGAGAAGATCCTGCTTTCTTGGCCCTCCCAAGGTAACCTGCCTAGGATTCATCACCATGGATTGATTTCAAGTTTTGCATTTAAATTCTGCCAGAACAGATCCTTGTGGTTTGTTTTGTTCTGTTTTTTAGTTAATATAGAAGCTCTGCCACGGGTACCCCCTGGCACCTAGCAGCCACACCAGCTCTTCCCTTGCTTTGCAGGTAAGCACTTGGCAAATTCTGTCAATCTTCCTGCCTTAAACTCCTGCACGTGTGTCCCCAACATCTCCTTTTCCCCGGCAACTGCCCTGGGTCAGTGTCTCAGCATCTCTTTCCCAAAGCATTGCAACGGCTTCGAAATCTGGTGTGGGCTGCGGAGTCTTCTCTCTCTGCCTCTCTCCCACCCCACCCCCATTCCCTTTCTATCTTCCTCTGCTCTGATCTGTGTCCCTGGACACTGACCCCTGCAGTCCTTCATGGGGACTTTCTTGTTTTCCGCCTTCTGTCTGCAGACAGCCCCAGGAGGAGATCTGAGGGTTGGTGCTTCTTGCCCTGTCCCTGCTCTGGGCCATGGTTTGGGCAGTGGCTGCATCTCCAAAGGTCCACGCCTCCGGCTCGCCCCGGATCTGCAGGTAGTTTTTTTATTGCCCTCGCCTGGCAGGCCTAATGCTGGTTAAAGCTTCTTCCTGCCCATTTCTGGGGGCCTTTCTGCCGCCCCTCATTGGTTCTACCCACCCCTCCATGAGCAGTGGGCTCATTCACCCATCGACTGAGCCCCTGAGCTGCACTGTCTCCGGCCGGAGCCCTGAGTGTGCACGCTGCTCCTACTTGCAGACTCTCCCCTCCTTGCTTCTGTTGACTGCACACGACCCCCAAAGCGCAGCCCTAACTGTGCGTCTTCCACCACAAACACATTCATCTCTCCATCGTCTTCGTTCAGTGGAAGAGGGGCGTTTACAACCCTCTGCGACTGGGCTGGTGTTCTCTTCTTTGACCCGCCTATTTCCTCTGTTGCCTGTGGTTCCCTGGCAGAGCCGCTGCTCTCCCTAAGTGCAGTCTCCACTGTTCCTTCTCCCCAGATCTCCGAGGCTCCAAATCCTGCCTGTCCTTCAGGTAAAACGTTCCCTCCTCCGTAAAACCTCCCTCTCCCTGCAGCTGGAAGCAATGCCCCCTCCTCCGAACTCCCAGGGGATATCATCTGTTTCTCTCTTGGTCACTTATCACTTCCCCAACTTATAGTAGGATAATTTACGTCCAAGCCCTATCTTCTCTTTGGGCTGGCCCTCTTTCACCTGGCTGTGACCCTGTGGCACGGTCGCAGAATGTGTGTGCTCTGGAGATGGCCACCCTGCTTCAAAGCTGGGCTTGGCTGCTTTTTAGCCACGTGCGCCTGGCACGCAATGTTCCCTCTGTGAGCCTCACGTTGCTCATCTGTAAGATGGAGGAGGGTGGTAGTAACCATCACACCTGTCCCACAGCCTTGTCGGAGGATTACATGAGCTCGTACACGGAGAACACACTTAGCAGGGGTCTGGCACATAGTAAGTGGTCCATAAATGTCAGATCTCCTCCCCTCCTCATCTTATGGTTACTGTAAGTTGCACTTGGATAATTAATTCCAGGTGTTGCCAGAGATAATGTGAGAGTAGATGGAATGAGAGACTAGTGCCTTGAAAACAAAGCTTTCTCATCAGAACGGTTTTCCTCGATTGGTCATGCTAAAACACGTGACCCCTTCCAAAGCCAGAATTGCATTCAGAGACAAAGTCAAGCCCTCTCCTTAACACCGTGGGTAAACTGATGCCCAGAGCCACTGGCAATGTGGCCGAGGCCACACAATGAGTGGGCAGAGCTAGGGCTTGAGTTCAGGTTTTCTTACTGCAACGCTTTTTCTTCTTTGGTCCTCCAGTTTCTGAATAATTAGACCTCCCAAACTTCCGAGTCCCAAGAGAAGGTGACCTCTGTGCACTAGCCTGGAGGACAAGGGGGGGGCAAGGACCCATGGGCTTGGGGGTTACCTGGGGCTTACCTAACCATCTTATAATTTGAGGGTGGAATTTAAGGGTCCGGAAACACTGCTCCGTGTTTGCCTGTTGGTAATTCACATGCTGCTTCTGGTGCGCAGTTTTTCCCCTGAGTGTGTCGCAGAACACCGGGAGAGTCCTTAGCTCCGAGTGAGAGACCTGAGCATTTTAGGGAACGAGTTGACATGGAACTGGTAAGAAGAAGGGGACGAGAAACATGCTCGGTTTGGCCAGTCTGAAAACTGAAAATAGATCTCATCTGACGACACTGGGGCAACTATTGACCTTGTCACGGAGCCCAAAGCCCTTGGCTGGATGGGCGGGGATGAAGCAAAAACGTTTCAGAAAGAATGCTCCTCTGCCTCAGCTATGAGGAATGCTGGGCCATTCCTGCCCCGGCGGAGGGAGCCCGGGGGAGACGAGCCCCAAGGGGTCGGCAGTTGGCCAGGCCCATCTGGCCAGCAGGGCTGATGCCTCACAAACTAGTTGTGGTGGACGACCATTCTCATTCCTCAGAGCCTGTCTCCTGCCTGTCATGGCATCCTCTGTGGCAGGTTCTGGGAGGGAGACCAGGGGTATGGGGCAAAACCAGGCAGAGTGGATGCTCTAGATGGGCTCAGATCTAGGGGCAGCATGGCAGTAAGTGTTTTCTGGTGGGCAACATGGATGTTGGAGCCAGGTTGGCTTTCCCCGCTGGGGAATCAGGGAGGGAGGGTTTGAGTCATCTGAGAGAGGTGGATTCAGGTTCCGATGCTACTATTTAGCACCGTGTGTCCTTACGAAATGGACAGTCGCATGTCTTCCTCTTTACAAACCAAACAGTGATGCATATGAAGGGCTTAGCACAGCACCTGTTCATGTTATTATCAATGCCAGGCACAAAGAAAAGGCTCAACAAATGGTAATTGAGTGGACAAAGTGTGGAAATCTCCTTGGAAATGACAAAGGCCTACATAGATGCCAGGACTATTATCATCATCCCCAGGCAATGAGGCACTTCGGGTAGCACATGGGGTCTCTGCACCTGGGGGACCTTCTCTTTGCCTCTTAGCCTCTCAGGTTGGGGCTCACCTTGGTCTAGGTAAGCCATGTGGCTGACCTTTCCCCAGGACAGGAAAGGGTTCAACTGGGATATAAGCTTCTAGACAGAAATTAACCTGTGATCCAACCTTAGGTCTCTGTCCCAAACATTCAATGGTCAGGACACTAGGGCCCTTTGGTACCCTTCCACCAAGCTCCAGTTGTAGGCTGGGGGAGTGGAGGGCTCTTTCATGAGTAGGGGGATTTTCTGGGAGCAAACATATAGGGTGTCGGGAGGAGGGTCCCTTTGGCTGAGGTGGGCTGGCTGTCTCTGGTGGGCTCCCCAAGCCCTGGCGGCCAGGCTGAGCTGGCTGTGAGGGAGGTACTCATGGAGGCTGACACATCAGTATCTCATCGTTCTGCCCCCATTCCCTGCCGCCCACCCCCCCAACCCGTTCCCCCAGAATCAATCTTTCAGCTTCTAAACACCACGGAGCCCACCATCTCCCTTGTCTACATGGTGAGGAGCCCCAAGGACTACCCTTCCACTCCCTGGCCCATGACTACCATGTCCTCACTTACAGACATGGGATCACACACATACTCAAGTGCATACTCTTGTGGATACGACACACGTATATACACAGACTTACTTTGAACAGATATTTATTAAACTCCCGCAGGGCCTTGGCAAGTTCCCTGATGCTCTCCCTCATCCGGCCCTGGTGGGCCTATGGTGTCCCAGGCTCAGGATCCCTGATACTCCGCATGTCTCTGCCACTGGGAGCCACAGAGACAGGGATTGTCTCTTCCTGCTTCCAGCTCCCGAATCACGTCTAACATATGGAAGATGTTCAGTAAATGCTGAATGAGTACATAAAGGAGGAGGAAGGCACATGGGGCAGAGAACAGCACGTGGAAAAGCACAGAAGACGGGAGATGAAGGGGAGGAGAGGCATTTGTCTGGACGGAACCCAGATGAAAGCACACAGGGCCCTAAGACAGACTGAAGGAAGCAGCCCCCAGCCCCTCTCACCAGCTTTTCCTGTTAAAGAAGAACTTCCTTTTGAGTGAGGAATGAACATTTACCATTCATACATCCTCCCGAGCGCCAGCTTCCTCTCCCACCCCGGAGAAGACAAGAAGACCAGTGTGGCCACAGGCCCTGCATGACCTCAGGAGCAGGGTCCAGTGTCTCCACTGTCGCTGTCCCCAGCTCACAGCCGATGGCTGGCAAATGCCACCTCGCACCAGGGGCTGGTGAATGCTCTCCAATCTGGTTCGCATTAAGGTGCCAGTAAAGAAACTCAGGAGGTCCTCACGGTGAAATCAGACCAGATATGAGTAGAGTGACCAAGGTCCCCCGAAACAGAACTAGCCCCGTGGTTCTGACCTGCCTGGAGGGTTTGAAAATACCCATGGCTCCCTTGGTGTTGGGGTGGGGGTCGGGGGCCGCAGGAAGACCCTTACACATCAGTGTTCCCGAAAGAACATCAAGTCACACCACCAAATGACAAATGCCTCATCAAAATGAGAGCCAAAGAGCAGCCCAATTTCCCAACAAGAAACAGTCCACTGGTAATAGTATAATTACAGTGATGAGGAAGACCGCGCTCGCCAGTGCTCGCTGGACTCCATCAGTGCAAGGCAAAGCCTAAGAGGCAGGATCGCAGAGAGGCCGAGGGCAACCACTTGGATGATGCTGGTTCTCCCGCTTACTAGACTTGTGAGCTTTGGTGAGGATTCAGCGGGGATCCGAAGGCCATATGCAGCCTTAGAACAGAGCCTGGCTCAGAGTCCATGCTCGACAAGCATTAGCCATCTTTAGTATTCTTGCTAAAAACCTCCAAACAAACCCAAGGGATAAGGAGGAGAATCACAACCATTTGGGAGGTGAAGAAACCAATGTTCAGAAAAGTTCATCAACACGTCCCCGGTCCACGCAACACAGCTAGAATCAGGAGTGAGCCCTGGGCCCAGGCAGGCTGACCCAGAGCCTTCCCTCTTGAGCTCTGTTTTGTAGGACTTCCTGGCAAGAAATGGGAGCTCGGTCAGAGGGACTCAGGAACGTTGTTTCCTAGAGCTGCTGATGTCCATCCCTGAAAGTGGGGCAATGCTGGAAACAAGAAGTGAGGCAGAAAGTGATGGAAATGCAATAAACAGGTGCTGGAACGTTAGAAGATTCCAGTGTTGGAAGCCGGGTGCCGGGTGCCGCCTGCCCCACGCCCTCTTCAGGTGCGCGGGCTGGCTCTGGGTGAGGCGGGGGTGAGGCGGGGGCGGGCGGAGGGCCCGCCAGGCGAGGCCCCCCACACCACTTCCTGTTATGCAGTCTGTTCCGAGAGTACCCCATCATCTGGCCAACTCGGGGCCACAGAATCCCGAGAGCTCAGTCCAACACTTGGGAAGTTTTGTTTTTAAAACAACAAATCCGCGAAATCGGTTAAAACTTTTCAGTCAAACCGGTCAGAAATCTAGTCAGGTGCGTTGAAAATTCAGGAAACCCAGGCCACGCTACTTTCAGTCAGGTTTCGTTGTAACTTCTGCAAAATCAATCAGAAGCTCGGCCCGTTCATCCTGAAGCCCTGGGAGTCTAGACAGAAGTTCAGGCAGGCTTCTCATGTACCGAGGTGGGGAGTTGGAAATTTGGTGAGGTTGGTCCAAAATCCAGCAAGGTCAATCCAAATCCGGATCAGTCCAGAGTTCCACGCGGTGAGGCTGAAGCCCACACAGTGTTGTTGCGCAGGTCATAACGTCTGCCGGACCACTTGGCATCACGTAGGTCCAACATCCCGTTGTGGGACTGGGTTAGTAACCGGTAAACACAGAGAGACAGAGACTGGCTGTGTGCACAGGCAGGGGAGCTAAACTGGAGACAAAGTGGTACTGTCTGAGGGTTTCCAGAATCATCTCCACCAGGAGCCAGGCGGAGGAAATGGCAGGGCTGAGCCACAGCGCTGCTCCCAGACAAGCCCCTGAGACTGCCTTGAATAGACCCCAAATGCCACTCTGTTGACCCTTGTGACCCTGGCTTAGGGCAGAGCTGTCAGGCCTTCTAGAGCCAGCACCCCCCATCCAGCCACTGGGCTGCCAGGAGGAGGGCAGCCTGGTGAACACATGCAGCACGCCTGCCTGTCTGTTCTCCCACGCTCTTTCCCCTCGCTGGCGGGAGCTGAGCAGGCATAGCCAAGGGCTGGCCTGGTGCCCCAGCACATGGAGGTGTAGCTAGGCTCCAACCCAGCTCTTCCAACAGGTTCCATATGGCCCTCCCGGCCGCCCCTCATTCCCCATCCCCACCTTGACTGTTTCTGAGATTAAAACCCCTTCCTGGTTGTCAGCAAACGGCCGCAGGGAGGGGCCACCTTGCCGCTCTGGGGGGCTGAGCTGGTGTGGAATAGTCATCAGAAGGCTGGCTGGAGGGGACAGAGTCCCTGGGCTATTAGGTGAGGGGGTGTGGAGGGGGCAGGTGGCCCAAGCATGGGAGAGACCTCTGTCTGTCCCCTCGGCCCAGCTGCAGCCCCTAGAGCAGTTCCTGAATGTCTGGCCTTGGCACTGGGACCCCGAGTCTCAAGGTGGGAATGTGCAGGGACCCCAGAAGCTCTGACTCTCTTCTTTTTTTTTTTTTTTAAAGATTTTATTTGTTTATTTGACAGAGGGAGAGCGAGAGAGGGAACACAAGCAGGGGGAGTGGGAGAGGGAGAAGCAGGTTTCCTGCCGAGCAGGGAGCCCGATGCCGGGCTCGATCCTAGGACCCCGGGACCATGACCTGAGCCGAACGCAGACGCTTAACGACTGAGCCACCCAGGCGCCCCTGACTCTCTTCTGAACCCAGAATTCCTTCTGCAGCAAAGAAGGATGTGATGAAGGCAGAGAAAGGCACTGGGCTGTGTGGGGAGATGGGGTGGCGGGGAGGCTAGTCCGTACATGTAACTGTCAGTAACACATGGGCTGCCCAGTCGGAGGGGATGCCAGGTCTGGTGCTGGACTGGGCCTGGCATCTGTCCCTCAGTGTCCGGTGCTCATTGCAGGCCGGTGGGGAAGTCTTGAGATCCTGGGACCGGAGCATGAGGGTGGGGTGGGGTGGGTGGCGCTCCCGCAGTTGGGAGCGCAGCTAGTGCTTCTGATATTCAAGTAGTTAATAATTTAACAGCCAGCTCAACTGTCCCACAGGTCCTGGCTGAGCCTTTGCCATGGGTTGGAGCCCGTCTCAACGCTGGCTCTGCCGTCTTCCCTGGAAAGGCGTCTGTTGACTATGAAATCTGAAGACCATACACACTTGCGTGTGTGTGCATGTGTGTGTGCGTGGGCGCACGGGGGTGTACGTGTGTGTGTGTGTGTGTGAGAGAGAGAGAGAGAGAGAGAGAGAGAGAGAGAGAGAGAGAGAGAGAAACCTCTCCGGGCATGCAGCCTTCCAAGTGCCCAGGAACTCCACAAGCACGTGCCCACCCTGGAGCTTTGCCTGCCCTTGCCCCCCTGCCCCAGCCTCACCAAGTCCAGCCCAGAGGCTCGTCCGGACATAGAGGCACAGCTGATCCACCTCTGAGCCCCTGGCTGAACCATGTCCCGGGGATTCTTAACTCTTATCCTTCTCCATCCTGTCATAGACCCATGCTCAGGAGCTGGCCCGCATGTCTGGTGTGTTGAGCACTTGGGAAGTCTCCCCACCAGCCTGTACCCACTAGCCACACCCTTGTCCTAGCTCTGGGAGCCCTGTCCTACCCCCTTGCAAGATCAAAGCAGGCTCCCTGTCTGCTCTCAGTGATGACATCTGGCTACAGCAGGTGGTGATTTAGAATCTCAGCCCTGGAAGGGCCTCAGATCTCCATCCTGGCCGTCTCGTTTTCCATGTGGAGACTCAGAGAGGGGAAGGGCCACCGAGCTGGTGTCCGAGCTGGGACTGGAACCCAGGGCTCCACGGACTTCCCCAGCAGCATCCTCGTGGGCAAAGGGAGAGAGTGGGTGAGGCCACTCAGCCAAGCCAGAACTTTCCCTCTCCTCCAGAACAAGTACAGTCACAGGGAGGGCAAGTCCGCTGTGGAGATGGAGGTCATAGCTTCTGTCACCTCTCTGAATCCGCAGGGTGCAGGGACATCATGCTGTCACAGGGGGACCCACAGGAGGTTGCAGGGCAGTGTTGAGGGCATAATGGGAACATGGCCTATGAGACACTTTGGACACCAGCACAGGGGAGGGATCCCCCTGGAGAGAGGAGCCCAAGTTCACTCAGTGCCACTTTTTGTCTTTTTACTCCTTTCCTCTTGCTCTCTCTTTAGCTGTTCAAACCACTGCTAGGCACAGGGAGAGAATGCGAGCTTATTTTGTTTCTCCTTTCAGATGCTATTTGCAAGTCTAGGGTGGAAGAAAGACGAGTCATGGCTCCAGCCAGCTCCGGAAGCCTGAACCCTCCGAGTGAGTGTATGGGAGCGGCATGGGCGGGGGCGCTTTCCAGTAGTCCATAGCCACATGGCCCCCAGTCACAGTGGGCCACTTTGAATCCATCTAGCAATTTTTCCATCTCCCGGCATCTGGATCCTGCTCACCGGACTCTTCTCCGGTAGATGTCTTAGGACATCCCATCCTCCAGCCCAGCTCAGACCCTGCTGGGGTCTTTGGTCCTCCGACCTTCGTGCCATTTCCCCACTCACTGCATTCCTCTGCTAGTCACGACCCTCAGAATCCAGTGAATGAGGCAGGATGAACTTGTTGGAGATGTTAACAGTTATTTATCTCCTGGGAGTTCACTCTGAGCCCTGCGTTCAAGACATAGAGCCTGTGTGATTAGGAAGAGGGATGGGACAGATGGCAGATGGAAACAAAGGAGTCTGCCTAGCTTGGACCCCCAAGCGCCAGATCTCAGAAAAAAATGAGAGAATTCAGAGGCTTCGTGGAAATGTAGGAGCAAGGTCTGGATCGAGAGCAGGCGTTGGCCATTGAGGAGGGGGCTTCCCTGGAGAGCCCTGGGAGGCAGCAAGACGCTGGGAGGGAGGGCCTGGGGGCAAGTCCAGGCTGCCTGGCTTCCACACTGGGGCAAGGCCCAGACCTGCAAAAGAGCCCTCGGGTCCCGGTACCTGGCAGGCAAGCGGCAGAAATGAGGGTCCTTGTGGTGATAAGCTTCGTGGATGGATGCCTGTGTCTCAAGAGCTCCATCAAGAGATGCCCCAGTGCTTCTGGCCATGCCAATTCCCTGCAGCACCCAGGCTTATATAAGTAACTCCAACTCCTCCTGGAAGAAAGGGAGGGTTGCCCCAAACTCACTGAGTTTGTGCATGGAGAGCCCAAGCCAGGAATGAAATTGCTATGGAAAGATGAATTATTTTGTCTGCACAGCTGAGCTGCAGCCCGAGCGTGGTACCTGTGGCGCTGAGTCTTACCGACAGGTCCTAGGCAACATTTGTGATCCTCACAGCTAGCTCCACGCACACGCTGTGGTTCTCCCATCTTATAGATGAGGAACTAAGCCACAGAGGTACAGGGGCAATTTGCCCAAGGTGACAGAATTGCGTGTGGAGGGGTCAGAGGCGGACCCGTGTCTATCTGATTCCCAAGCCCTGACCTCCCTCTTAGTGGGTTCCCTTCCCCTCCCTGGACTGCCCCATCGGGGGCTGGGGGTGTGTCCTTTCTCCAGAAACCCAACCCCAGAGTCTCCCTCCCCATCCAGCTTCTTGCTTTGCCTCATTACAAGCTTAGGAGCAGTCCTTACCCCACAGCTGGGAAGGAGCACATCATCGATGTGGTGACAGTCCCTTACCTTCTATAGCTCGCGGTACCTCTAGGAGGGAGGCAGGGCGTGCGAGGAACTGAGGTGTGGGGCTTGACCTAGGCCCCCCTGAGGACAGGAAGGTGGAACCCAAAGACACGTCCCTCCTTCTTCCCCAAATTGGCTGGAAGATGAGAATCATCTGATGCATTTATTCAATACTGATTCTTGGGTTCTTTTTTTTTTTTAATTTATTTTGAGTAGGCTCCGTGCGCAATATGGGGCTTGAACTCAGGACCCTGAGATCAAGAGTCGCATCCTCCTCCAACTGAGCCAGCCAGGGGTCCCTGATTCCTGGGTTCTAATTCAGATCTTTAAACCAGCATTTCAGAGAAGAGAGGGCAGTTCGCCCGCCTCTTCAGACAAAACTCTCTCACCAGTGATTTACAAAGTCGTTTGAAGCCTAGGAAACTTATATTCCAAAAATCTTTATGCTGCAGAGAAAACCAATGACAGAGATCCTCTGCCCTGATCGAAGGGGCTGGAGGCCACCACCTGTTGCCCTAAGGGGATTCCACTGAGTCCCTGGGTGCCTCTGGGCCCTGGTTTAAAAACCATGAGTCAGGGGCGCCTGGGTGGCTCAGTTGGTGAAGCGTCGGCCTTTGGCTCAGGTTATGATCCCAAGGTCGTGGGATCGAGCCCTGCATGGGGCTCCCTGCTCGGTGAGGAGTCTGTTCCTCCCTCTCCCTCTGGTGCTGCCCCTGCTTGTGCTCTCTCACTCTGTCTGTCAAATAAATAAATACAATCTTAAAAAGAAAACACAAAAACCGTGAACCACACTCTCATTTAAATCCCAGGTCTGCCACTTACCAGCTGTGGTCCCAGGAATGTTGGTTAACCGCTCTGTGCCTCATTTTCCCCATCTGTGCTATGGGGACAGTAACATTACCTGCCTCACAGTGCTGTTGCGAGGATCAAATGGGCGAATGTCTGTTAAGCTCAGAGAAGGACACCTGGACACCTGGCACATAAGAAGGGCTAACTAAGTCAGTGTCACTCACTGGACCACCCTGGCTCGGCTGATTGTATTTGGAGGACTAGACCATGCGTCAGCTGATTTAAACGGTTGCCTTGGGCAAAGAGACTGATTCCATGGTCTCATCCTAATGAGCCAGAAAGCAAAGCAGTCAAAGCAATTTGTAGGTTGAATTGAACTGTTTGGAGTGTTTTTAAAAAATACTGATGGGATTGGGTGATGCTATTGTTTTACGCAGGGTGACCAGCCACCTCTGTGGTTCTGGAGTCCGGGTGTGTGCGGATCCACTTCCGGGCCCCCACCCAGGCTTCCGGGAGAAGTTCCCACGGAGGTGGACAGACATGGGATGGAGCACTTGCCGCCAGTGTTTCCTTGATTGCTCCGGTGCCCTCAGAGTTGCCATGGGGTCAGATCCTGGAAACCCTGAGTGGTTTCCCAGATGGGACCTTTGAGCTCTGCTAATTCGTTCCACCCTGTTTTCTGGGGGAGCTTGGCAAAGGGATTATTCACTTCCCTCCCCACTTCCCCCACAAGGCTCTTCGGAGAGGGGGCAGCTCTGTCTGCTCTGGGCAGGAAGGAGCTTTGGGAGGAGGTTGAGGACAATGATTTTTTTCCCTGTCCCTGTTCTCTTCTGTGAGGATCCTCAGACCTGTGTGGGACATCCCGGGTCTCGGCGGTTCCAGGAGATAACCTGGCTGCCATAGAGACCCTGGCCCAGGGAGGCTTAGAGCAAACCACGTGTACATCCAGGTGAAATTGGTTAAGCTGATCATCAAACGGCAGCCTGAGGGGAAGGAAAGGATCCCAGAAAGGAAATGAGAAATCTGATCATGTTACTTACTTCCCTGATCAGTAGCTTCCACTGAGGATAAGGTCCCCAATTCTCCCCACACCCTTGCCCTGTTTTGACCCATTCTGTACGCCAGCCTCAAACTGTGATGGTCCCTCCCGCCCCAAGCTCCGCTAAAGGCTGCTCCTTCTGCCTCTGGACCTTTGCACATGCTGTCCATTATTACTTTCCCCAGCTCTTTACCTCTCCACAAACCAGAGGCCTCAGTCTAAATGTCAGTCTTCCGGGGAGTCTTCCCTGAAGCTGTGCACTCCCTACCCGCCCCCCCACCTTTCCAGTTGAGGTTAGGGGACTTGCTCTTCCCCTTTATTACACTCAAGCTGTTTAGAATTCTCCTTCAGGGCCCTCGGCACAGCTTTAACAAACTTTTGCTGCTGGCACTCTTGGCTGCTGATGGCTCACAGGTGCACCCCTCACTGTGACGCCGTGCCCGATCTGCAGGGAGCTGCCTTGCTCTAGGTACCTCCGTCCAGTGGCAACTCACAGACAGTGACTGGCTAATGCTGGGGTATGCACAGCTGGCCCTCTTGCCTCAATCTGAGACAACTCTGAAGGGCCATCTCGGCTCTCGAGTGCCCTTGTGGGATGGCTGAGGCCTGGGTTACAAGCGCATGGCAGGTCAGCCCCTCCCTTCCCAGGCCTGTCTTCCTTGGTTCCTTGTAGCTCCCTCAAGCATTCCTTTACATACTTTCTGCACACAGCTCTCCGAATCAGTCTGTTTCTACCAAACCCCATTTGAGATACCCTCCTTCCCCACTTCTCTCAGAGATCTTTTTTTTTTTTCTTATCCAACCTTCTTTCAGGAAAGGCTCTGATAAGCTCAATCACATGCAGGTACCAATGATTGATAACAGCTCAATGGTTTTTCCTTTTCCAGAGTCATCAACTATTTACGAAAATTCTATGTCAAAGGGTAGATGAATTTTTAGGATTCAGTAAAGTGGTAATGAGGTAAGACTGGGACATTTCTTATTTATCAGTGAATCAGGGACCATGCCGTGCTTAGAGTAAGGCAGAGTTATCTTAAGGCTCTGCAAATGTTGGTTGGTGAGGCTGGTACTTATGGAATCCTAGGGGTCTACCATCTTAGAATCTCGAGAAGGAAACATCGGGGTGTGACAAAAGGGGGTCTGGTTACTGTGTGACTCCTTCCCTTTGGAGCTCAGCTTCTTCAACTATAAAATGAAGGATGCTAGTACTTATTATAAATCTGCATATCCATACGAGCTCAAGTAGGAGGAAGATATACACATTTCTTTTTATATACCAAAAAAGTAGAAGCAGATGCCCTAGAACAGAAGTCCCCAAACTTTCTCTGTTCATAGCCCATTTAGTGTCAGTGATGTTTTTACGGTCCTCTAGGCCAAAAGAAATACCCAAAAGTCCTTGGATTAAGTGGTTGGTCTAAATAACTCAAAGCATATTATGTAGTCATCAAAAAAATACATGAAATTGAAAGAAGAAAGGAAAAACCATTTATAGTTCATTCTTAACCACAGCTATTTACTAATGGGATATGTGTTGGGCATCGCATGACTCTCAGACCTTGGAACTGGGTCGGACACCATCACCTCACTTCCTGTGCCACAATGATTTTCGCATGGTATTTGCTTTTTATCACAACAGCCATCAAAAACCGGGTTTCATAAAGTTATGACATTGTTGAAAGGAATGTTGCATGATCTCATGTTGAAACTGTGGACTACGAGAGCTAGTAGTTTGCAGAGCACCCGACAGATGTCACTCTGTTTCCCTCGAAACTTAAAATATCCCTGCAGGGTCTTTGTGGATCCGTTGTTGCACCCAGATGCCTCAGTGCACCATCTGGGACCTACCTGGTTGCAATCTCTTTTTAAGTGTGATACGCTCATTACGAAAGAGATGTGAGAAAAGTAAAAGAAAAAAGCAAAACTGATCCCAAACAACCTATAAATTGGGGCAGGAGGGGAGGCACAATTCAGTCCATTGAACAGTGCAAATCAAAATGAGATTTTTAGTACATGGCACCTGCAAGATTATACATCCTCCAGTGGTGTAAAAGGTGTGGACCTAGAGCTACATTTAAAAATAATTAGGGGCGCCTGGGTGGCTCAGTTGGTGAAGCGACTGCCTTCGGCTCAGGTCATGATCCTGGAGTCCCGGGATCGAGTCCTGCATCGGGCTCCCTGCTCAGAGGGGAGCCTGCTTCTCCCTCTGACCCTCCCCCCTCTCATGTACTCTCTCTGTCTCAGTCTCTCTCTCAAATAAAAAAAAATAATAATAATTAGATAATAAAACAGGAAAAGGTAATGCGATTAAAACATGATCTCCAGGCAAAACATATTGGGGAAAACAGTCTAAGAATCTGAAAGTTTGGAAAATGACAGATGAAAGGACAATTTGAGATACAATGTAGGATATAAGCCGTGGGGTGCTGTAGCATAGGGAGAAGAAAGAGCAGCTTTCTTAAAGTCTGGTCAGGCATTTTGTAAAATGCCCCTCAATTTGGATTTGTCTGGTGTGTTTTCATGATTAGACTGGGGCTACGGATGTGGGGGAGAATTTCACCAGGGGAGCAGGCCCTTCTTATAGCACCACTTCAGAGGGTATGTGATATCAATTTATCTTATCATCGGTGATGTCAACTTTGATTAACGTGGTTAAGGCAGTGGTGGCTAGGTGTCTATCAATGCTACGGTTTTCCCTTTCCCTAAGTAAGGCTTAAATCCAGCCCACACTCACCGAGAGGGGAATTAAGCTAACCTTCCAGAGAGAGGAGGCTCAAAGAATTTGTGGACATGTGTTAGAAGCACCATAGTAATTAACTAATAAGTATTTGGGGGGAGCTGCTTTGCAGCTACACAAATATTTTGTTTCTTCCTGTCGTTTTGCCCACTCATTTCTACTCCATCAGCAGATCTTGCCTGTGAAACATTATTGTGATGTTCTAATAGTGGTTTCCTTTTTCCCTTAGTCCTCCCCCGTTTATTAACTAGAATTCTTCTATAGGAAAGAGTTCTCTCTTTTCCACCATTTGTTTATTAAGTCACTTATTTATATCACAATAGCTTCATGGGGATTTGTTTTGTTGGTCAAATTGTTGCAGCTCCGGCCATTGGAAATTCCTTCAGTTTGGCTCTTCTGCCTTTTGACTTTTTTAAAAAAAAACACCTCCTTATTTCTTGGCACCACAAGATGCTTTAGGCTCATCTTATATTTACTCTGCCCCAGTCATATTAGTCATTTAACCAAGGAGACTGGTTCCTTTCACTGGACAGTGGTATTTAGAAACCAAGGTCTGAGCACAAAGTGTGCTTATTGCTACTGGGCGTCACTGCTTCTAGATCCTTTCAGTGGACAGAGCTAGGAATGTATGTGTGTATATTAACCCATGGATATACACATATCTATCTATCATCTATCCTAAAATAAGTGTGCATTCATACCAATTCCCAGCACAACAGGGTATATACGTTGAGGGTTTTTAAAAAATTTTTTTTAATTTTTTTTTAAGATTTTATTTATTTATTTGAGAGAGAGAATGAGAGCATGAGAGGGGGGAGGGTCAGAGGGAGAAGCAGACTCCCTGCTGAGCCGGGAGCCCGATGCGGGACTCGATCCCGGGACTCCAGGATCATGACCTGAGCCGAAGGCAGTCGCTTAACCAACTGAGCCACCCAGGCACCCGTATACGTTGAGTTTTGAATTTGGACAATTACACATACTTTTTTTGTTTCCAAAAGTTCAATCTGATTTATTTGCAAAGTCATCATCCATCTTAGGGGTACCATTTGTTGAGTGTTAACAAATCTTTATACACCCACGTAACCACCACCACAGTCAAGATAGAGTCCCTCCAAAAGGCTCCTTTATGGTTTTTCCCAACACACCCCCATTCCATGCCCCGACAACCACTGACCTACCTTCTGTCACTATTGATTAGTCTTTTCTAGTGTTTCATAAAAATAGGACTGGTACAGTATGTATTCTGTATCTCTCTTCTTTTGCGCACTATCAGTTTCCTAAGGGCCGCCGTACAAAGCACTACAGACTGGGTGGCTTAAGGTACCAGAAATTTATATTCTCACAGGTCAGGAGGCCAGAAGCCTGAAGTGAAGATGTGGGCAGGGTTGGGTCCCTCCCGAGGCTCTGAGGGAGAACCTGTTCCCAGTCTCTCTCCTGGTACCAGTGGTTGCTGACAGTTTTTGGAGCTCCTTGGTTTATGGCAACTGTAACTGCTGCCTCCATCTTCGTATGACCTTTGTCCTCTTGTTTTGCATCTTTCTGCATCTCTTCTCTGCTTATGAGGACACCAATCATATTGGATTTAGGGCCCACCTTATTCCAGTATGACCTCATCTTAACTGGATTACATCTACAAAGACCCCATTTCCAGATGAGGTCACACTCACAGGTCCCAGGGTAACGTTAGGGCTCTGACACATCTTTCTGGAGGAACAATTCAACCCACAGCTCTCAGCATAACAATCAGAAACTCATTCATGCCACTGCATGTGTAAGTATTTTGCTCTTCTTACTGATGCACTACTGTTTCCATCAGATCCTTCCCATAGTATGGATATACCACAATTTGTTTATCCATCCTCTTGCTGTGGACATCTGAGCTGTTTCTAGCTTGGAATTATAATGAATAAAGGTGCCCTTAACGTTCACATGCAGATCATGACAGCTCAACTTTTTTGCACATATTTTGTTGGGTGCTTATCTTCTTATGAGTTTTGATAGTTCTTTATATATATATATATTCTGGATGCAAATTCTTTGTCAGATATATGTATTGTAAATATTTTCTCCCAGTCTGTGCCTTGACTTTTCATTTTCTCAATGGTGTCTTTCCAAAAGTAGAAAATTTCAATTTTAATTAAGTTCAAATTATGAATTTTTTTCTTTTATGGGTCATGCTTTTTGTGTCCTACTTCAAAGTCACAAGGACTGTCTCCTATATATTTGTGTAGAAGTTTTAGTTTTTATGTTCTGCACTTTGCCCATTTTGAGTATTTGTATATGGTTTGAGGTAGAGGTTGAATTTTTTTTTTTTAAATATGGCTATCTAGTTCTACAACCATTGTTGAAAAGGCCATGATGCCTCTGAAGGCTTTAGAGGAGAATTACATACCTTAGTATCTTTATCAAATCAATGTACTGCCATATATATATGGATTTACTTCTGCAATCTCCATTCTGTACCACTTATCTATTTTTTTCTATCCTTGAGCCGATATTACCTGGTTTGATTACTGTAGCTTAATAATAAGTCTGGATAACAGGTAGTGTACATTTCTAACTTTGCTTTTCATTTCAATATTGTTTTGGCTATCCTAGGTTGTTTGCATTTCCATGTAAATTTTAGAATCAGCTTGTTAATTTCTACCAAAAAAAAAGCTTTTGGGGATTTTTATTAGATATGCATAAAATTTGTAGATCAATTGGCGATAATTGACATATTTACAATATTGGGTCTTCTGACCTAATGGCTTGATGTATTCGCTATTTGTTTGGTAGTTTTTAGCATACAGGTCTTGGACATATTTCATGAAATGTATTTCTAAGCATTTTGGGATACTATTGTAAGAGGTATTTTCCCATTTCAATTTCTAGTTGTTCATTGTTAGTATATAGAAATATAATTGATTTTTATATATTGGCTTATATTCTGTAACCTTGCTTACCTCACCTATCATTCTAGTAACCTCTTTATAGATTCCATAAGATTTTCTTTTTATACAATTACATTGCTTAAAAATAAAGACAGTGTACTTTTTAAAAAAAAGATTTATTTATATATTTAAGAGAGAGAGACAGCATGAGCAGGAGGAGGGGCAGAGGGGGACAAGCAGATTCCTGGCTGAGCATGGAGCCTGATGCGGGCCTCGATCTCACGACCATAGGATCATGACCTGAACCGAAATCAAGAGTTGGGTGCTTAACCAACTGAGCCACCCCAGGTGCCCCTGTACTTCTTTTCCAGTGTGGTTGCTTTCATGTCTTCTTACCGCAGCGGCTAGGACCTAGAACAGCAATAATGTTTGGAGACATCTTTTTCAACAGAAGGTGCTAGAACAATTGGGTAGCGGTATGAAAAACAAATAGCTCCAGTGATTCTGAGCCCTGTGTGGGCTCTGGGAATTTTTCAGCTTGTAGCTCCCTGGTAATTGTTCTCTCAGATATTGTTCTTTGCTCACCTTTGAGTGTTTACTTCATGCTGCACAGATTGGACGTCAGCCGAAGATTCAAGGGGACTCCAAGCAGATTTTAGAAGCCCTTTCTCTGCATAACTCCCTCTCCTCTGGTATTCTGTCCTGCAAATTCTAGGCACCTTGGCCTCCCCAGACTCCTATGTCTCTTTCTTCAACTCAGTGAGACTGCTGGCCACTGTTTGGGTTCCCTTATCTGGCTCTGCATTCCAGAAATTCCCTCCACCCAGAAAATCGGGGTAAGGTCTGATCTTGTTTGCTTCTTTTCTCTCTGTCCTGAGTTGCCTATTGGCCAATGTCTGAAAACTGTTGCTTAGTTGTCTGTCTTTGAGGATTCTAACCTTTGCAGTCGTCGCTAAAGCTGTGGTCACTCATGTGCTTGGGTGTTTGGTAATTTTTGATTGTAAGTTGACATTTTGGTAAACTTAATCTTTGGGTCTCATGAAGGTTTACATTGGGAATGCATCCCCAGAGAGAATTTGTGCTTGGCTGGGAGCTGGAGGGCTACTTCTGACCAGGAATCCCCGTGGGCCCTTTTGAGGGCCCTGGCTATAACATAAGAGTGTCAGTTTCAGCTCCCCTCAACCGGAAGGTGGCTCTCTTTGGTGTTGCCAATAAACGCATTTACCCTCAGGTCAATATCACCTTCGGGTTTCAGCTTCTTCTGAGTTTTTTCCTCTTATGGACATTTCCCGAACATTCTGCAAGCTCAGAAACATGTTTAAAAATGTGTGTTGTAATTTATCCAGGATTGAGTTCTTTAGCAAGGAGGCCTTGCCAGGTGTCTAGTTTGCCATGATGTTGGAACCAGAAGTTTCCGTCATTCACCCTCTATCTGTCCTTAAGTCTGTCCTTCCATTGATCTTTCCTTCATCCCTTACTCATTCTCCGCTGACCACAGTGCTGTTCCCAGCCCCCGGCAAGATGATTCACAGAAGACAGGGGAAGGTCCTTCCCTATCAGGAGTGACGTAGTTGAGAGAACACCTCTAACACATGGACGCCCCGTTGAAAATGTCCCTTCTTCACCTGCAAGCCCTCCTTCCCACATGGATTTACCCTGGCATTGCCGGACCGGGTTTCTAGTTGCTTCTAGTCGGGGTGAGGGGGAGGGGGGGTTACTCCCTGCTGGCTTCCCCTTGTGACCTGGACCTCAGTGGGCCCAGGCCCAAGGCTGTGCTCCCTCCAGTGACCCCACACCAAGGCTGAGGACAGTGGGCCCAGGGCCACTCTGGACCCATGGCCTCTGACCTACCCTGTTCCTTTATGTGGTCACCAGTCCACCTGCTATGTCAGTTCCAATCCAGGCTTTCTTTTCTGAAACTCCAGAAGCCGATGGGCTTGTGGAGAAAGGGGGGGCAGAAGCAGGGGTGGGGAGCATGAGGGTGGGAGACACACTGGAGGGTGTTTGGGTCTTGAGAACAGAATTAGCAGGTGCAGCCTGGGCCAGCCCAGGCCTGGCAACATATGCTCACAGTCCTGGAACAAACCTTGCTTGTTAAAAGAGAAAAACAAAACAGCCCATCTTTCTCCGCGTGGAGTTAATGCATCTTTGAGGGTTGTGGCTCCTCACGGGCCTAGGCGGCTGCTGACACTAGCATGTTTGGTCAGGCTGGCTGCCAGGCCTCGCCCTGTCTCGCGGCACTCCCGGCCCTCCGTCCCAGCGTCTGAAGCAGTAAATCACCCACACTCCCACAAGGGAGAGGGCTCAGGATGTCCTGGGGCTGAGCAGAAAGACGGTTTCCTACATAAGCACCCTGCACTCCTTCCCACCGCAGACCAGCAGCCTCAGTGGCTGACAAGGATTTGGCGGAGAGGTGGGGTTCTGGGGGTGGTAATGAATGAACGGGAGGATAAGTCAGCTGAAGGCTTCTCTGCCCAGAGACCTGAGAAGGGAGGCGGGAGCCAAGTCCTTCATTCCTGAAAGCCAGCACTTTCTAAACTGCAGTGCACCTTCGGATCACCTGGAGCTCTTGTTCAGGTGCAGGCTCCGATGCAGGAGGGCTAGGGTGGGCTACATTTCTGGTAAGCTCCCAGCGGTTGCCCATGCTGCTGGTCCAGAGGTCATGAGGAGTGAGGCTGAAGGGTTTTGCCAGCCTACATGGGCTTTTCACTGTATTGGACGCTGGGTGGACATGCTCCGTAGAATCACCTGGAAAAATCTGAAATACACCTGGCCCCACCCCATTCACCGAATCAGAATCTCTGGGCAGGGACTGGGGCCCTTGTGTGCTTTCTCTCTTAAAGCTCCCCAGGAGGTTTGAATGTGCAGCCAGGATTGAGAACCGTTAAACTGGATTATGACATATTAGCCCCCACCTAAAAATTCCAGGCCATGACCAACGAACTTGAACTCAGGGAGGAATGGCTGGAAACTGTTTACCATTGTCCACTTCTCAGGAGCATCTTCATTTTCACAGGGGGCTTGTTTTGCCCCAGAAAAATGACAGTGGCAGACCTCCAGCAGGAGAATAAATGACCAGGTCATACTTTGCCCAAATGGCAGTGCTACATGATCTCATTCCAGCGATTTCATGCCTGGGACCTTTGTGTCTTGGCCCCGACCAATAGACCTCCTGTTTTGGTCTGTCTGTTCAGCCCAGAATTCCCAGAGGTCCTGCAGCTTTCCACAGCTTGGGAGGGTTCTCTTCTCCTTTCTTCTTATCTGAGCGAAGGAGGCAGCTGGGAGGCCCCCTCCCCACGGAAGGCTGTGCTCCCTCCAGTGACCCCACACCAAGGCTGAGGACAGTGGGAATGAGGTGCTAATGCCCCCAGTCTTGAGTAGATGGTTCCCCCAAGCACCTCACATCTGGTTTCCATTTCCTTCTGCAGCAGGCCCAACTGAAGCCGAGCTTTTCTTTGTATCTCTTGGAAAATCAGGTGCAAAGGCCAGGCTGGTTCAGGCCACCCTGAACTAAATCCCCCAGAACCCTTCCTCAGACACCCTCGGTGGGTCCATGCCAGAGGGGAGGGCAAAGGGTGGAGTTGGCAGGAGTACTGGTTCCTTGGAGACTTAGGGAAGTGGGAAGGTTTGGGGCCATTTGAAAAGAGAAGGAAGAGCACGTGAACATCAGGGAAAAGGAGTGTATACTTTACCCAGGTTGTAAGACTGCCCACGAGGTGATCCAGAGCCACCGTTCAAAAAGCTCAAGGCTCCTCCTCACCCTCACTGCTGCCATCAGGCTGGTGTGAAGGGGAGGCTGCCACATCTCTGGGGGCTTCTTGCTCTCGCCCAGGCCCTTGGGCACAGAGAGAGCAGGGCCCTGTGGGATAGGGATGGGGACTCTTGGGATTGTAGTCTACTATAAGGAATATCAGCATCATAAAGACAACAAACTTGTCATGCTCACTGACTAGAGGTCATGGAACCTCTTTGAGCCACTTTCTTCTTCTGCAAAGTGAGGGTAATAAAGTAAAAACTGAATTGGGTAAATACAAGCAAAGCACCCAGCCTAGTATGTGGCCAGCAGTTAATAAATGGTGACAAACACCTCTTACCCATCCATCCATCCACCCATCATCCATCCATCATCTGTCCATCCACCCATCCATCCATCCACCCATCATCCACCCATCCATCCAACCACCCATCATCCACCCATCCATCCATCCACCCA